>NC_091119.1:123423031-123730174 GCF_040183065.1 Periplaneta americana
CCAAACGCTCCTAGGACGCTAACAGGTCCGTATTTGAAAATCTCTATGGCGTGGACCAGGTTAGATAGATTCTCTGAGTAGGTCTAAATTTTAAAATGTAGGTATGTAAGTGTTTAGGCTAAAATTAAGAGCAGCGGTTGTGGTACTCGTACTTGCTGTCAAAAATAAATTATTACCATTCAGATACACATTGACGTTTAATTAGTGATATCATCGTTTTCGTAGTTTTAAAATTACGCAAAACATTTGATACGATTTTTTTAAACTGCTTTTGTGCTATTGTTCCAAAGGTCCACAGTCTAGAAAAAAAGTCTTGAAATTTCTATAAAATGTAACTTTCGAGGCAATAAAAATCATATATAACTTATAGGCTATGGAATATTTAAAAGGCAACTTGAGTTATTAGATTAAAATATTGAGTTTCATTCTGAAACGTAAGAAACGTGTGGTAATAATATAATTACAATTACCCGCTTATATTTTTTATTACAGAGAAAGAGTGATGCGTTTTAGAAGAGAGAGTTCAAATACTGACACCCTTTAACACAATGATCACAATCTTGTCTGATGAAGAATCTTAATAGATTATTTTGGACAGTAAACTTTAACCCATTGATACCACATGTTTCTTTTGTTTCATTCTGAAACTCCCTTAATATATTTTACATTAAACTAAACCGATTAGAATAATAATTGACAAAAACTGTTTGTGAATAAACGAGTGTTTCCAGGAGAATTATAAATGTTTACATTTACTGAAAAGCTTTACTTCTGCGTTAGTTTTCAGTTAATTTTAATGTTATTCATTTGATCAATGACATAAAACTAATACGCCTTTCCACATATACTATGAATTTTAAAACTAGAAAAAAAATATGTCAACTAACATAGTACTTCAAGCAAAACAAGAAAAAAAGAAGAGCCGAAGAGAAAAAGAGAGAGAGAGAGAGAGAGAGGTAAATAAAAAAGAGAAAATAAACAACAAAAAATTACACGCTTATTTTAAAAGATACGCGGACGTCAGCGGACTCCAATCACTACCTGATCCGATTAAATGTATGTAAAATGTATGTCTGCGCCGCAGCATATATACCTACAACCTGCGCGGCATCAATCGGAGGTAACTGGAGGTCTCCGATTGAAAGCGCACAAACAACCGCTCCGGAGAAAAATCTAATCATAAACAGCGCTACTTCGGTTATACCGTCATGCGCCTACTCAATGTGAAATCCACAATCATCACTCTCTTCCTTTTGGAGCTCAGTCAAAGCAGTACAGAAGCTTGGATGGTGTCTCCCAGACACCACTTGCAGACGATTGTGGAAGCCTTTGGACAGATTATTTGTTTGGTGTTCATTATTTAATGTAGAATTGCACTGGTTCCACAATGTTGTATCATAGTAGTTTTTGTAATTTTTTTGTTTCCTGGCAACATGTAGACTAGTGATTGTCAGTTCATATCTTTACTAATCGGGAATTTCTCGCATTATATATTCGGGAAACTGAATAGTAAATGAAATTCGGGACCGTGACTTCAGGAACTTGGCTTCGCGAGAATCGACTCGGGAAAGTAGTATTCGGGAAAAGGTAGTTTCGGGAAAACGTCCATTCGGGAATACGGATTCGGGAAAATGGATGGGAACGAAAAACATGTCACAAGAGCACTATTCAGGGATAACGGGCGCATGTGCGCTTAGGCACAACTGATATGAAAGTAACATGTGGTCAATATCTGAGCCGTAGGCAAATGTATAGACAGCATTTCTTAAAACTATCATACCGGTTGCGTCGTAAATATTTTCCCCTAAAACGCGTACTGAGATAACCTAACTTACAGGCATAGGCCTATAGGTTAATAATACAATTTGCTTACATCCACATGGCTTGTGGAACTACTCAAAGGTCCACCATCATTCTCGGTATATTTCAAGCAACGTTTTACCACTGATTTGGATGTCATTTCACACAGTTCTGGGTCGTTATTGAAAGTCTTTTTCAAATATTCCAGATTTCTCGAAACAATCTTAATATAAAATATCAACATACATGTCAGGAAAGTACGGAAAGAAATTCTTCTTAAATTTTATAACATTTTAGCAGTAGCCTACCAGTTTTATTATATGGTTTCGAATGTTGGACTTTTCGTGAAAATCTAGTAAGACTACTAGAAGCAGCATAAGTGAAAATTTTTAGATTCGTGTCAGGATATATGCTCTTGGATAAACAAAAGAATATAGGAGAAAATGGCACGAACATGTCAGGAGTATTTACAAACAAAGACTGCAGTACAGGACAATAACAAAGAGGCAAAGGACGACCAATTAAAAGATGGAGCCAACAACTACAATGAGCCAGAACAGATTGTTAATGGTCTAAACCATGATGATGATGATGAAAATCTTTCTTCTCTTTAACGGCTACCTCGTTTACATACCTCATTATTTTGATTTTTTTAGGCTTGTGTTAGCATAGATGGAACATTCAGTTGGAGAATTCCTAATTTCTGACATGAGAATGGTGCATGGTTTCTGCTGGAAATATCTTACAGAAACAAAGTGATTCATTAACACGAGAGGAATCCAACGTGCAACATTATTATTATTATTATTATTATTATTATTATTATTATTATTATTATTAACCTTTGTAGTATGCACAACAAATAACGTTTTGTGACCACATTAAGATGTTTTAGATTCTTGTTATTCATTTTTTGTTTTTATGTATTTATATAATTTTGAAGCTCTCATTTTGACATGTAAGAAGAGTGAATACAAGTGCACAAATATCCTAGAATGCCGATGCGTTCTTTAAATATATTATCCCACTATCAGTACCACCATGATTCGACTATAGGAAGTAAAGATTTATATGGATGTATTTGTTCCATGACCTATATTCACTCTATGTTACGTATCGCAAGAGGATTAAAAAGTGTATTTAATGTAAATACTTATATTAAAATAATTTATTTTACTCATTTTTATGTCTCTAATTCCTACATTTTCTCTTCGATCATACTGCCCATACAATCAGGAAATCCCGCTACCTGCGTATGCTATGTTTAGCAATGAAACTCCTCGGTATAAACTTTAGTTAACGATAATAATAATAATTATTATTTATTTATTTATTTATTTATGTGCTGGACAACAGCCATTGGCCAATAAAAGTCCAGCACAGTGATACAATTAATACATTAGACTATAGTACAAATTAAATACTTGTGTTAACAACAATATAAAGAACATAGATTACAATAATAAATTTACAAGAAATAAAACTATAAATTATTAGGGAAAGGAGTTGATTCGTACTACCAATTTGTGTATAAGGATTATGCAAATAATATTAGCAAAGACATTGCCATATTCTAATACTTCTATACATTGAATGGATCGAAATCGCCTACATGTAAGTTAGCATGTTTAATACATCTGGAGACCGGCGAGGATGATTTAGAATTTCTAATATAGAAGAGTTTGTGACGTCTCATGTCCTTCATAGGATTACGAAGGCTGACACTGTTTAAGAAAGATTGACAATTAATGTCACCTTTAAGGACCTTACATAAGAATCTGTAATCGAGATCATGACGTCTGGCATACAGGCTTCGACATTTAAAGTGCTCGCATTTTTATCATAGTTATACTCAGAGTTATTTAGCAGGAATCGGTAAGAACATAATGAAATACATTTCCTTTGAATATTTTCCAGTTTTGCCGAATCAGAACTAGCCTAATAGAGTTCCAAACTACAGATGCATATTCGAGTTTCGATCTCACTAATGTAATGTATAGTATAGTATTAAAAGAGAGTCAGGTGTTGAAAAAGAATAAGTAATTGACCGAATTATTTCTAACATTCTTACTGCATGGTTATAAATATAATCAATGTGGTTGTGAAAATATAATTTATTGTCAATTAATACACCGAGGTCTCTAATACAATCTTTTCTGTTAATTAATACATTTTTAGATGATAGTTATATTTTAATAATAATAATAATGGTTCGTGTGCCTATGAATTTATTATTATTATTATTATTATTATTATTATTATTATTATTATTATTATTATTATTATTATTATTCGAGAGACGGTATGCTGATTATGGAACAGATAATTTTTCCGCGAATGTGAATCATTGGAATGCGCTATGGTAGGCAATCAGCAACGACTTGCAGTGGTCAGTGCAGCGTCAGAATCAACGCATAATACTCTAATTAAGGAAATACTTCCCTTGTACCCCGCCCCCTCTTGTTTTATCGAGTATCAGTCAGTAAAACATGTCTCCCCCACTTTTTTGCTTGTGTTATTTTTTTTTTCTCCAATTCGGATGACTTCGGGTATCCTCGTACGGTGAGTGCCGAACGTCGTCGCGGGCGAATATTGGTTCAGTGGGACACAAGCTCGTGTGTAGCGCTAGTCGGCGCATGGAAGCCACGGTGCGAGCTAGACGTTCGTCATTTCACTCTTATTTACAAGTGTCATGATTTTTATTGCCTGACTTGACATGCGTGTGTGGAACAACAGTCTACATAGTGGTGACAATGTGTGACAACGTGTGCATGTGAAACAGAGTTGTGAGTGAAAAGTGATCCTAAACACGTGTGAACAAAAATTAAAAAGTGAAAAAAAAAAA
Organism: Periplaneta americana; assembly: GCF_040183065.1. Taxonomy (NCBI): domain Eukaryota; kingdom Metazoa; phylum Arthropoda; class Insecta; order Blattodea; family Blattidae; genus Periplaneta; species Periplaneta americana. The sequence goes on from NC_091119.1 coordinate 123,427,677, forward strand.
CACATACGCCTCTCCAAATTTATTTTAATTAAAAAAAGTGGAGAAAGATTAATTTATTCATAACTTTTATCATTAAAAATAATAAAAAGAGGGGATCTGGAAGAGCGTTTTTTCAGTTTGAAGTGAATTTTGCCTGGTAACTATGGATACGTGTAATAGATTGTGCTCGTGAGATTGTATTTTGTTTTCTTTTTTGCTGGGAAGTAAATATTTGAAAGTCGCCGCGATGGAGCTGGACTCTTGTGGGCCCCTGGATCTGAGCGTGAACTCGACGGCTCGTGTCAAGTGCGCACCCTCGCCCACCCTCAGCCCTTGTCGCGATTATTGCACGGACTCTGACGACTCCGATGGACAGTCCGGCAGGATGTCCCCGGGCGGGAAGTACTGCAAGGCGTTCAAGAAGACCATCATGAAACGCTACCGTGAGTACCGTGCCTCCACGCCCCCACCGAACCCCGGATTTTATATCCCAAGTGCATATAGTGACATTGTTTGTTTAAAGGGTAGCTATTTAATGTGTTAGGGTGTATGTTGAAACACTATAATTTTTTTTTTTCATATAGGCAGTGACCTTCTAATTTTAAACATCTTGTCAAAAAGCGAAAGGGTTCTTAAGAAACTACTTTCTTCTAGTTCGACCAAAAAGAGAGAATGAAACATGAATATAAAGCTCCTAGTTGTCGGCATAATGCTCCGGCCATTTTAACCCGGGAAGGAACTCTTCCATTTTTTTTTTCTAGCGTCTGATATCTGAACGTTGTAAGTAGGTATTTTGCACACTGCAAAAATGCAAAAAGGAACGAAAATTGATGATGATTATAATAATAATAGTAATAATGGAACTTGCAAATAATTAAAAACTTATGCTCTTGGTTTCGGACCATGGACTTCGCAAACGGTCGACCGGCCTTCCGCTCCGTGGCAGGGTTAAGAATAGTAAGTTGTGGTGCTTCGCCTTCGCGCCCCGATCACGCCTCAAGGGCGAGTAAACACGAACAACCGTGTTTATCAATCTATAATCAAGTGTTTTGGACTATTTTGACAGAAGTGACAGTGTGTGAACCTCTTACCTCTATGCCATCACACTGTGTCACAATATAGGTCAGCGGATTTCAAGATGTATTCCATGAACACACATTTATGGTTGGAAGAAGTGTACGAGATTTAGCGTTGTGTTAAAATATGGATACACAAAAATATGCTCAACATTAAACTTTTAAAATAAATTTAGTATGTATATAATATATTATATAGAATGCGTTGAATGTTATAATCAATAAGGTGATTTAAGAGTGATGCACGCACTACAGAAGGCTGTGGTGGTCCTCTAGTACAGACAGAAATTATGAACTTTCATCAGAATGACCTAGTTTTGTCGTCAGTTTTAACATTATAGTTCACTGTAAGGCAGGTTACGTTAAAATTAAAGTGCTCATGTATGGAAACGAACGGACAGTGGTCTTCATTCCTTATTACCTTTTCCTCGCCTTTCAATAACCAACCAAATCGCTGTTTTTATATAACTGTTGTTTATTTTTGCACGTCTTCGTTCATTTTTATATACTAATTTGTTTTTAATAGCTCCGCTATATTAGTTTTTCATTCATTTTGTACATGTGTCTTCACACCGTAGGTAGGCGAAATAAATGAAAGCTACGTCTTGTTTTGTAATGTAACTCCTTAAAATCTCTAAGGTAACTATCAAGTCGTTAGTGATTTTTTTTTTTTCGATTAACAAACATTATTATGGTACGGTTTTCAATGTCATTTATTTAGTTTACAGCAACATTCATTTGTTCACATCTACAAGCAAATCAATGAAAGCTATTTGTATTTGTTTTTTTATTGGTTTATTTTTATAACGTTTTGTCACCTGCGATGGGAAAGTAATATTGCCAGCAAAATGAGTCCAGCGCCGAAAGTTAACCAGCTTCTGCTCTTGCTGAGATAAGGGAAACCCTCGGAAAAAAACCTCAAGCAAGTAACTTTGCCAACCAGGATTTCAACCTGGGGCCGCTCGGTTCACGGTCAGTCATGCAAACCGTTACTTCACAGCAATGGACGTTTTCATTTGTTACGCAATATCACCGTAACTTCTCTCAAGTAATCCATTCACGTATTTATTTTTAGTTAAGGATTTTTACTATTTGTTCGTGTAGAAATTCAATTGTGACCTTTTTCATTTGTTTTAGGGTAGTTCTGATAATTTTCTGATAGCAAGCCCATTAAAATGTTTTTCTTTTACTTTACAGATAAAGGCAACTGTGCTTAAAATAATAAACTTCTGCTAGCCCAAAAACACTGAGAATGATCTTCACGTACTTAAACTACGATTAATCACTTTCTATTTTGCGTGGAGGGTGACTTTCTACAGATTTGAGCGGAAGCTTCGTAAAGCCTCTTACCATATGTATGGGGTGTTGGGAAGGCCACGAGAATTCTCATAGCTTGTCATGATGCTAACGTCAGGGTCTAGTAATCCGTAATAATGAGGGAATTGAGAGATTGCGAGAAGTGTTGTTTTTACTTGAATTTCAACACTAGCTTATATTCTGGTATTCTTCTCACCGACCTCCCCGATATGTTGCATTTCGTTCGTCTGTGTTTTACTGTTTATCCACTTAAATTAGCTTGGACAGCCAGTTTGTAGTGCCATAGCCAGTGTTTTGACAACGCTAATTATTGCATGCTTTAGACCACTTTTTGAACGAAGAAGCGCAATTGAATAAACATTTCCAGAGCTCGGTACGTGAGAATAAACGATATTGTCATTTACGCTATAATTATTTTGCATGAACTCATTTAATATTTAAGTTATTATAACATGCTTTTAGTTTCACTCTTATATTACATTAATTTAAAATTACAATTCAATTAACTAAAGAAATATGTGAACAAATAAAAAAAATAAGTAAAAACTCTCTGCTTTCTTTATATTCTGAAAAGTCTTGGCGTCCATTAGATACAAACCCATAGTTGCTTACTTTTACACGATATTTATCCCGAGGTCGTTAGAAGGAACTGAAATATTTTTAAGAAGTCAGGAAATTTATCCATATGGTAGGCCTACAGTGTTACACATAATGTAAATAAGATGAAAGAGAATTTTTTTTTCGTTATTTCTAGTTTTATTAAATATAAATCAGAGTTAAATCTGTAAACATAATGAAGTAAGGCTTTTACAATGTAAATTATTAACGTTGTCATGGTGACAATCTTGAGAAATAGTAGTCTATAACGTTATCTTTCGTACAACTCAATTCCTGGAAATTGCAGTAACATAGCAAGAAATATGAGAAGTTTTTCGGTAAAAGTATACATTCTTTTTTATTTACTTACAGTGATATGTGAGATTGATTTTTTTTTTTAATTAGGACACCACCAAGTTGTGGAATCTCCTTATTTAGAACTTTCTGTTATGCAAGACAGTTATCCTATAAAAAAACGTGATCTGCGTGACTTATGTTCTCCGCTGTACTTTCCCTTTCAGTTGCCCAAGGAACCGAACTGATTATGTGTGACTGAGGAGCGGACTTGTGAAACAGAGTAATTAAGATGGCACCGAGATTGCTTATTCATAAATAAATGTCAGTTCGGCTTGAACTTGAGCTGGTTGGAAATGGGTGACCTGGTTTCTGACGATAGAGAAAGTGTGACGAGGGGCTGTTAGCAGGTAGTTCGCAGGTACTGAGGGTTCTTCCAGTCAGGTAGTCTGGAGGGAAAAGGGACGCACGGCCCTGACCTATAAACACCCAAACAAAGAATAAAGGCCTCCTCTTGTTTCCCTTCGCGAACAAGTGCTTTTGTCCCTTCTACTTTCGTTTTTATGGCCGCCTCTGAAATGTTTTCCTCCGCCTGCTGTAGTCTTTTGTTTACAAGCCGTTTCCGGGTTACGGGACACAAAATTGCTTAATTTTGTTGTGTTTGGTGACTCGGGACCTATTTCATGGGTAAGGAATTGATTTCTTAAAGGGAGATTCATGGCTAAGGACCCAGACATGAAGGATTTCTGAAAATTTCTTGCCGTTAGGTTACTTTTTATAACTTTGTAGGTCACGTCCCTTCGTCTGAAGAGGCTAGGAAAGTTTTCAAGTAACTCAAAGTAATCTTGAGGTGCCTAGTTGCGAGTAGGTCTTAGTGGGCGGTTCGGAAACAAATTAAAGATAACTGTATTCTGGATCTTGCTTTATGACGCTAATGGATCATTGTCAGTAGAGACTTTATGTTTATTTGTTAATATACGTCATGCGTGGTTTCATATTAAAAATTAAATGTAAGCGACCAACAAAACTGAAATTCTGAACTTACACGAAGAATAGATATTCCGCACAATTTGTCATTATATAGGCCTGCTCATTCCAACATTTCGATTTTCATTGAGTAAACAAATAATAAACAAAACAAACAAGGTGAAGAAATTTTTGAAATCCAAGAAATATTGTTTCTTTTAGCTTCTATTCGTAGCCTATTTATTCTTGATTGCCTCCTTTCTTTTCGCGTTATTCTTCCACATCTTTCTCTTTGCCATTTTCCCATCCTTCACTTACTCCTTCATTCGTCTTTTTTTTCCTTTTCTATATCTCTTCTAGATTATTATTCTTAAACCTGTTATTATTTCTACTACTAGGCCTACTACTACAGTAAAATGGGGTTACTTGGCATGTACGGGGGATAACTTGGCACCAGAGTCGAAACAGTTTTCGTCATCATCCCGTGACGAACATAAATATATGCATTTTAATTCTTACATGTACAGGTGTATCTACATTTGGAAGTAACTGTGCAGAAATCTATCTTGATATGTATGTTCTACTAACAGTGCATTATTGGCGCTTAAGTTACGGGAATTTTGAATCGATTCTATAGCAATCTTGGCACCATTCCATAGAGTATCGGGGTATGTACCGTACAAAGTAATCCCATTCTATTGGTAAAACTGCATTAATTTTTTGGAATGTATAAAATTTGTGTGATGTACTTTTGAATATAAATGTCATTTAATGTGAATTCAGGTTTGTAAAAACAATTTAGAAAAGACGTAACTTCATTACAGTATTTGATAGGGTAGGCCTACTATAATCTAGGATGATAATAAAATTCAACAGGAAATTGTGCTCAGTAACCCCCCCCCCCGAAGTAATTTCACTTTATGGTGGTATTATTATCATCATTATCGTCATCATAATAGGCCTATTTATTTCCTGTCCTCTTATTGCATTCTTCTTTTCTTCCATTTTCTCTTAATTCACTCTTGTTTTTTTCTTTAAAAGTTATAAAAGTTACTTGTATCTCTTAATAACTTGTAGGCTTAATTAAATATTAAAGACATTCTTAAGTAGGCTTTACGAAGTTGGAGGTACAGTATATTAAAAATTACACATCCGAATTAATTTAATAATGGTAGGTCTAAAGCGTACCAGATTTATTTTTGCTATTTTCACTGCATATAAACCACATCCTTCAAACTTAAAAGACCCATGGAAACTGTTTCCTAAATCACCTGTTAAGAATTCCACGTTAGTGCGGTATCGCTTTGCAATGTCATTTGTATAACAGCACCCTAGGGGAAAAGAAGGAGTGACAAAAACATTTCGCACTTTACAAAGGATAGGGGGAGGGGGATATTGCATAAAGCCAAGTAATTGCAGTGTTACCGAATCGCTGTCATTTAGTTTTTGGTCCCGATTCTTCTCGAGTGTGACAGTAGTCGGAGGATCGGGCGGGGAGGACCGAGAGACCCACACGCCGCCGTCATGCTTCCGGTTTATAAGTGCAGCCCTCCCTCCCTCTTGATTGCGCGTGGGTGGTGATATCCGGTGGTGATCCGGGTTAGTGGACTTGTTGCACCTTGCGGGGTCACGTGATGTGCACTGACTGAAAATAGTTGAGGGCAGCGGCCCGTCCCGCCGCATCGATTCCGGCCTTGAGATTCCGAGCATGCGTATTGTAACGGAGATTGATTTTCAACGCGCACTGCTCCAATTTATATTTCAAATTCTCTTCCGTCTGTCACTCTCTTCAAGGACGGACTCGTGGAGAATTTTTTATGCATAGTAGTAGATACCTACTCTTCGGTATCCGGCATGCCTTCAGTGAAGCGAGATTCTCTCATATTTTTTATCTGTTTATATTTTTAATAGCTGTAGTTTCTCAGATATTAATTTTTATGGTGCCTTTGTCTGGAGCCCATTTAGGACTTTTTTTGTGACTTGATTCATATTCAGATGGGCATAGTGGGAATGCCGCTACGTGGGACCAGCAGGATGGTTACCTTCGTGCAAGAAAACATCAAACATAATAGATGAATGGTAGTGGTAATGATAATTCTTAATTCAACTTCTCATTCCATTGAAAAATCACGATAGCCGTGGTAGACGAACCATTTTGTCCAGCGTAAATCTCATAAATTCTGTTTAGAATCGAATCCTGAACTCCTCTGGCGAGATGCCGTTAACTTTGGGTAGCCGGGCGTTCTTTACTTAATGATTTTGACCTACGTTCTGTATGACTTTGTCAGGACCCCCGAAATGTCTTGTATTTATCGTTTTATTTTCAATCCATTACACAAATTTTGTCAATGGTCAGCATTAAAATTTACTGATCAAAAGATGCAAACAAATCCTGAAGAATGGAGAAGCAAGTTATGCTATTAAAGATGGTAAATATGCTTCAAGAAATCAAATTTGAGCAGCAATACTCAGGGCTGTTAACTTTGTATCATTTTCATTATACAGTATAATGCTAAAGTTGAGCATGTTTTCTCATTAATAAATGTTCAGTGTGCTTAAATGGAACTATACTGTAACTGAAAGGAAATTTACGAGCAAATTCTTCAAAACAAGGAATGTTTAAGGAGAGCCGAATCTTCAGGGAAATATAATTAAATATCGAGGTACATAATGTAGAGGCGGGTACATATAAGCTTAAGTAATTTATATTTCAAGATAAACATGTCGCGTGTAATATTGTTCTTTTACCTATTTCAATGCACATTCGCGTAATATATTTATGCAACTGGTAATTCAAAATAGGCCTAATTCAAATTTAACTGGGTTTTCTGTATTTTTATCTGCTAAATCTGGCAACTCTCCATCAATTAACAATTAGATCTTAAGTATCCGGTTCTCCTCAAACGGATTAGGAGTTCATTTCCCGACAGGTTGCACTAGATTTGTGATAGATCAAACAGGAGTAGACTTTGTTAGATTTTCTCTGTGTATTTCTGCTACTGTTGTTGTTTTGGTGTCATTTTTGTATCATCTCTAATCAGACTTTTTATTTGAAAAAGTACGTTAAATAATTACCATTAACTGTTAATCTTTATTTCTCATCTTGTCCCGAAATTTTGCTTCAGTCTGTCGTTCTTTCCAGGTTAGAAACGCTTCAAGCTGTTGCGAAATAGCTTCGTTAAGTAGAGAAACTTCCTTCAGTAAGATGTTTATTATAATCAAATTCAACAGAACGTGGTTCCGGTGTGCTTTGTCCAGCTTTTGTAGACACTTTGAGAACGCTTGCTTTCTAGCTAACATTCGCCGATTCTCAGAACCCTCTTTCCCGTCTGTCTGAACAGTCTTGTGTGCCAACTTAAGGTATTACAGCAGTTTATAGCCTTGTGTGAGTTGCAAGGCCACATTTCATTACTTAGCTCCCCTTTCATTTCATAAATAGTGTAATTCTTTAATGTCTCTTGTTAAACTTTAGAACTATTAAAAGACTGTTAAATGGCGACACGACTAAAACTGAGCTGTGGTGGAATACAAATATGTAGTAAGAAAACCCGAACTACTCGAAGATAGTCAGCCACGAGACAATAAAAAGTATTGCAGGAAACTGCCGGGGATTCAATCGTAGTCCCTTAGGTAGGAAAATCATGAAATGATTATTGCAGTTGGCCACAGCTGAATCTGTGAAACAGGTTCTCTTTGATTGCTTTTGTATTTGTAATTACTTTAGGTAATTTTGAGCTACAACAATATTCAAAGACGATTACATAATGTGGCCATGTTGGTGGATTAAACATGGCAGAGAGATTCTACATAATCGGAGAAATCCTGCTTGGAATAGGCTATGATTTGTCAACCATAAATCTCATAAAATATATCGGGAATCGAATCTCAGCCGCTGGGGCTAGAATGCTGAGCTAGGCTTAGGCTCATTTTGTGAAACATGTAATCCTTCATTTAACGTTGTTTTCAAACTATAATACAGATACTGTTGAGGATTGTTGAGATGAAGTGGTAATAAAACGATGTTAGAATGAGAAATAACTGGAGAAATTTTCCCACATATCTGCTTTGTGTACATCTTTCACAGACGCATAGTTAGCTGGGCGAGATTGTGTTCGTTGTGTCAGTAAGAAGTGGAGGGTTCAGGAAAAAGAAATCGTGACCTTGGCAGCCACTAACCCTCGAAGACTGCTATAATACCACCATCACTATGAACCTAGTTTTAACAGCCTCACTGTTGCGGGCGAGGTAACATAAGTTACAGACACGCTTAACTTAGAGCTGATTATTTTCCTTCTTTAAACACCTTGTATCTTTTGTTATGATTTGGATAACAACAGTATTCAGTTTCCATATAAAAGCAAGTGCTTTTCACTTGCAGCATACTTATACAGAAGAATATAATGATATTGTCATTTAGCAAATGATTTCACATGCTACTGTCACCAGTCCGAAAAATTTCTACTACCATATTGTGCAAATATTAGTAAATATGTGCAAAAACGCTTGCTTAGTGAGAGACGGTTTGTGCAGCCGTAAGCTGTGGCAATAATTGAGGACGCGTTTGTTTGTGTCGTGACAAACGATTCGAAATCGATTAATGCTGAATCTCCTCTTAATATTTCATCCAGTCCAACGGTGTCGAGACAGAAGTGATTAAGTGAGGAAACCCCATGGTTGTTAGGGTGGTCATGACTCAGCCTTTCAAGGGTGGGGAAAATCGAATGTGTTGCTATGGTTACAGAATATGTGACGCTGATTTTCTCCTGTTTCGAATTGGGAGATTCCTATTACATTCTCTACATGAAGTAAACTTATAAAACCGAATCGTCTGTTGTTCATCCACCTCTAAGTTTCATTAAGAACAACGCTCAAAGATTATATTAAGGCGCATCTATGCTGTCGTCGAAAGTTCTGAATACTAGTGTTTGATGTTTGCTCTTCGGATAACAGACGGGCATTTGTCATACGGTGTGAGTTTTAACTCAGCGTTCAGGCTCAAATGGCGACGTTTCCAGATGTACGATCAGCGGGCTTTTTTTAATAATAATAATAATAATAATAATAATAATAATAATAATAATAACAGTTTTATTTTCCCTGGCAGAGTTAAGGCCATCAGGCCTTCTCTTCCACTCAACCAGAATCAAATCACATACAGAAAAATACATACCGGTATACAAATATTAACTAAACAAAAATAATAGGTTCGGTACGAATTGGAGATTTACCTTTCTTCTTTTGCAACTGAGTGCATGTCTTTTGTTATATTGTCTCACGAGATTATTTCGCACCATTTAACCACATGAGCAAGAATTTCCTCTAGGCTACTTGTGACTGGTTCGCTAATAATCTGAACTAGCATATTCTTAAAAAAAAAATAACCTTAATAACGTATAAATTTAATAAAAATACTTCATAGTGGTACAGCCCTTGAACCCTGCCCTTCCTTTCAAACTTATACACTACGGGCCTTGCGTGTGTGAGCCAGTACTACGAATGTCTCCGCGTAATACAACACTAATAATAATTAGTGGCGCGGCAGCCCATGAAGGGCCAAGGCCGACCGAGCGGCTACTGGTCTCACGTCTATATGTTTCAGTAGACGTCATCCAACCAGAACAACGGGGGATACGGGACATAATATTGACAACCGACAAAGATACATGCCTTTGGCGGGGTTCAAACCCCATGAACATAGCTTTCATGCAGCATTAAACTGCTCACCTTATCAGAATTTTATTCTTTACTACCTATCAAATACCGTATCCTCCAAATTTGGCTCAGTTCGCTCCCCCACACAGCAATAATAATTTAGAAGTCTATCATTCGACCCTCCATTCTTTCAGTCGCTTGAAAGCCTAGAAGTGAGAATAATTCGGAAATGCTTAACCTCCCCCTAAATCCAAACGCATTTACATTTGCCTATATAGAATCTCTGAAATTACACAAATCATTATCACAGTGGGGTACATAAAAGAAAAACATAGGATCCACGGCGCAGAATCATGAGGAAGAAGGGCCCTCCGCAACCTTAAGTGTAGACCTAAGTAATGTTAGAATATATCCAAAATATGGCTTGAGGTAAATCCTGTTTGGAGTATAAGAGTCCTATAAATAATGAAATACAATAATAATAAAAATAAATAAGGTAATGTTTTCGACGAGAAGTAGTTTCACATGCGAACTGCTTGAGGAAGGTTTTGCACGTCGGAATAGAACATGGTGGCCACACCACACCACAGCGGAGTTGTCATGCAGCTCCGAAGTATCAGCGTCCCTCTAATCTTCAGCTCGTGACCGGTTTTGGGGCCTTCTCCCCCGCCCAGTCTGGACGTACGACTGAGTACTTGGTCCAGCACTGGCCTAGGCCAACCAACAGAGAATAACAGAGTTGCGAGATCTTGCTTTCCTTGCACGCCGCATTGCACTTTTTGCTTCATATCTCTGGCATTGAACTCCATTTCCAATGACAAAGTTTTGTGTTGTGCTGTAAATCTGCCGTTGTTATATTTGATAAAATTATTTCTAACGATAAACTCTCCATTCAGTCACTGTCATTTTTTTACGTGAAACGTAATCGAGATCGGAAAGAGATAAGTGTGCTTAAACGCGACGGGCTCATGTCAGTAGATTTACAGGCATGTAAAAGAACTCCTACGGGACAAAATTCCGGCACATCCGGCGACGCTGATATAACCTCTGCGTCGTTAAATAAAACATAACATTTTTTCGAAAAGAGATAATACCCAGCCAAGTAATCAACGGGATTCGAACTATAGTTCAGCGGTCATCACCATAATGCACCCTCGGGCTAGCGTCTCTTGCCCGCGGATAAGCGGGTATGCTTTCTGTTTCTCCCTTCTGCACGTCGGTACATATTGCGATACACTGCTTACCCGTTACCCATTTCAATGGTTGCTGACGACTACTGCTAGGCTATAGACTGTAACTGATAGTGGTTAATGAAACGAAAAATGTTGTAAACAGCAAACTGAAGTGTTTCGAGAGAACATGCTCCAAAATTGTTTTTGTTCACTTCTGGATATGAAACTTTTGAAATTCTAGTATGTTGAACTTTTGAGATGCAACACTTGTATTGCAATGATGTTCGCTATGTACGGCTATACTTCAGTTGCATTAAAACATTGAAAGCCAATATACTTCAGAACGCATGTAATTTGGAAAATTGAATAAAACTACCTGGTTTTGTCATTCAGTTACAGTGGTACGTTGCTATGGATTTCTAGAACAACAGCACGGTCTCGACAAAGCCAAATGAGTTTATGGAGCCCTGCTCCTGCAGACAGGCTGGCTGTACCCTTGCACTTGCTTGTAATCCTTTTACGCAGCCAACATAGTGTTCACTTCCGGTAGCTTACGTAACCTATTATCTGTCCATCTTATTGCGCCGTGTTTCATCACATTCCTCTTTATCAGCGAAATTTATTAATATGTACTTACTATATGTCAATAATTTATTAAGCTTATCTCGTAGCACTCTAATCGAATCGTTAAAAAAATCTAGTGCTTCCAGTCCGTAAACGTTAATATTAGGGAAATCCAAGACGATAGAATCGAACTGCCACATTGTTACTTTACGTATGAACGAGGAAATCCTACAGAGATGGAACACGCTTCTGTATGGGAAACTTCTGTCAGATGCCTAGCGGTCTCTCATAGCATATTGATGTTAAGACCTGGGACGAGTCTGATGTATAGGCCTATATTGTTAAAAGAACTATTTTTACACGATAGTGTGTTTTCTTATCGTTACAGCAAACGGCCGGCACGATTAAAACTTGATTTTACTGAATTCATAGTTGCCAACCTAGATAAGTATGTTGAAATATTACAAATAACTGCTCTAGAGTCGTAATGACAACCACTGCCTTCTATGTATGCTGCAGTCCTACAATGCATGTAAAATTCATACGCAAAAGGCAGTGTTAATTAATATATATTATATGAAACAAATCCCCGTATTTGAAATGTACTGACCTTTATTTAAACAATTTAAACTTCACTTCACAAAAAGGAATAAAAATTATTCCAGTTGAACACGAAATATTACAAGTACTTGAATCATTTTTACTCCTTCACATTGAAGTTGATGGTGAAGTTTGTACGTTGGCCAGACTGCTAACCTTCAGTCAGATATTCATAGCGTAAAGTAGGCCTACGTACGTATATTAAGATTTTTTAAAATATTATTTTCAAAATATACTATCGTGCAAAAAAAAAATAGTGTACAATACACGTTTATGAAATGCATTACAAAATCTCGGAAGCTGAAAAACTCGCTTTGCTCGTTTTTTCAAAATTTTCCTTGATTTTGTAAAAAGCGCTTTCCAACCTTATATCGTAATATACTATTGTGAGACAGTTTTTTCTACACAGATACTTACGCCTACGTTTCTTCTGACACTGTTTTCTTTTAGCGCCACATCATTTCATGCGATGCAGGTTCGATCTGCAGCAGATTCTGTATTTGCAGTATCAAAATAAATTTTCTCATAAAAAATTGACATCCTTTTTGTTATTTTCATATTAATCATTTCTCAATCTTCGTCAATAATCTAGATTGCTTTGAGAAGCATCCATAATTTAAACTACAACAAACACATCGACGTTATAATGTGTCGTCGAGGAAACTAAGTTACAGTACCAGCTGAGTAAACATTTGCTATTCTATATGGATTTGTTTACTCTGTGTTGTGTTCTGAACTGATTTATTTTGTTTCAGTATTCAATAGAAACTTACTCGTATTTCCTATCGTGACATACACCGAAAGTTAGGTTTAATTACTAACAGTACATTCTCGTCGAACTGTCGTATCTCTTTCACTGGAAAGGTTTACTAATATCCGTTGCAGTCTTCAGGCATTTTTCCTATTCCAAGATTGATGTTAATTTCAGCGATTTCTGTGACAGAACTGCGTTACAATTCTTTATTTAGTGTCACCTTAAACTACAAAGACATTTCAGAAGCGACGCGAGATAATGGCACGACAATGATAGAGCGATGGTGGAACGAAATCCATATAGGAAATCGAATTACTTGAATGAAAACTCTTAGGCCTTTACAGTCTATACTCGTTTTACCCGCTCTAAATGCCAGAAGATGTACAGGGAATCGAACGTCTGTTTGTCTTTTTTAGAAGCAATTAACTGATATCGAGTCGGCCACGACCGCTGACTTCCCGGGTAGGAGCGGCGTGCAAGAACAATGGTCCGCGCCCTTGCGGCGGGATATTTCGGAGCAGGAAGCGCCGGCGGCTCCCCTGCCAAGGCCTCCGCTCGCTCTCCCGCCCGCCCGCGCGTGTGTACCCGCCCGCCCTCCTCGCCGCGCCTCTCTTCGCTTCGCTTTCCTGGTTGGTGTCACGCTCATCGCGACTTCCGCGTTGCAGGCGGGTTCAAGGTCACATGTGATGGCACCTGCTCGCATCCCTGTGGACCACCTCACTTTTGAGATGCAGAGTGAGCTAGCCCATGAGTCGAATGAGGGACTACTTTTATTATACTTCCTGATATGCATATTATGTTTTCATTTTAAAATAGGCCTATGAACAGTTGCCATGGAAACTGTTTGAAATGTCATATCTATTTCAGAATATTTGTGCCTTTCCATAACACGTCTTATTTTAATATTGAATTGTTTCAATGATTTCTATGGTACGATAACTAAAAATAATACTATTTTAAAACGCAAGTTTCATTATCCTATTAACTTATGTAACAAAGTTTATATTATGCAAAAGCTCCCTGTAAAGTAGATTTGAATAATTTCAAGGGAAAAATTGTTCCGGGGCCGGGTATCGATCCCGGGACCTCTGGTTGCTTTACAGGGAGCTTTTCCTGAAAGACTAGATTTGCATAATATATACGTCACTGTATACGTTAACAGAAAACCACAATTCCAAGTCACACAGAGTTTGTGTGCACTCGATGTGGGTCTCTGGCGTTTCGTCAGCCCACGCGAGTTGTGTGGATATAAAGGGAAAGGTTGAGACGGTGTCGGGTGGAGTTCCCGGGTAGCTCAGTTGGCAGAGCGCTGGTACGTTCAACCAGAGGTCCCGGGATCGATACCCTGCCCCGGAACAATTTTTCCCTTGAAATTATTCAAAGTTTATATTGATCGTTTTCTTGCAAAACTAAATTCTAGTCATTGTTCATTTATAGAGTTAATAAAGATGACAACAACTCTACCCATTTTCCCATTTTGCATTCACTCAATATTTATTGTAACTTAAATTTGTACCTATTTAACTACGATTTCCAGCTGTAAAAATTATACAATCTGAATTGATGAGATGATAAGATCATTAGGTGTAATTGGGCGCAGAAACAGGAAGTTTAGTTTGAACGTATTCTTCCGGTTCTTAATTGAAGTGCTTTAAAAACCTGATCAAGCCAACCAACCTTAGCTAACCTTGGACTTGCCGAACACTGAACCGACACATTAAATTTCGGGAGGAAAAAAGTAAATTACATTTCGCGTACTTTTGTTATCGCCAGCGATCATCAGATCACCCGTAAAGAAAGTTTCTGTGTGGTTTATATCGCAGTTAAAAGTGATTCAGTGTTGATAAAGTGATCTGTAGACTATGATTGCTTAGTCAGGGAAGAGTTAACATTTTCTGTGACCTATTTATCCAGAGTGCCTGTTAGCGTGATTTAATGGTATGACATTTTATGTTTAGCGTCCGGAAACACAAAGTTACGTAACGTTTAATTGGTCGAAAAAAAAAAAAAACAAGTAATGTCATGGTAATGAGAATATGGTACAGTACCTTGACACACTACAAGCTGTTTATTTAACATAAAAAGTTTCTACAGTCGGTCTACGCAATGTAGGCCTACCAACTCCTTTAATTGCCACTTATAGCGACTGCACAGTGGTTCCAGTTCTTCGGCCTGAATAGAGGAACTTTTTTCTGTGGGGGTTAAGGAGTAAGGATGGGCTATTAATTCACATCTGGAAATAGGCTGAAATAAAATTAGCGTCTTTCCTTCTGCTTGGTAGAGCATATTTAGGCCTACCAGAAGTTCTGTTTGACGTGTGAGCGAAATAACATCGCAAGTATTGAGTTGGAATAGACCAAAAATAGTGTAGTGAAAGAAAATTTTTTATTACGCTATTGCAGATTGTAAACGGCTAGATGCTCAGTTGGTAGATCAACAGGAAGGCCCCAAGTGATGGCGGAATTTTTCTCATTGGCAAAACTTCCCGAAGATTTCCGGGATCCTGTTACATTGACATCGTAACTTTCCCGATGATAAAAGGGACATTCATAACATCCAAAGGGGAATACCTTTGTTTAACTGCGGCAGATTACCAGCTGGGTTCAGTATCGAGTCACTTAGCAAGATTACATTGAATCGTGCAAGTACGTGGAAATGATAGGAAAGAAATGGAGTTATTCCCGATGTAAGATACAGCATAAATTTTTACTTAGCCTATTACATAGCATTGTGGATTCTGACAATGATCTTAAAGAGAGATATAGATCTGAGACATCATCGGAAAAATTCTAATAAATTAGGGACGTTAACATACAAATTTTTTTGCAATAGTAGTACTTGTATCTGCAGTCTTCGGCCTTTTCATGATGTGCCGAGGACGGAGAACCGATATCGAAAGTGTAGGAACAATTCGTTTGCCTCCAATACGGACTGGATATTTAACCCTGCTGTTGTGTCTTCTGTGTTATCTCAAGTGAAGGACTCGTGGGCTCACTTTCTTGACCGGATTTCTAGATAGTCCTGCTATTTGTGAATATCTAGTGTTGGTTAATAATCCATACCAGGACGAAACGGACCAGAGAGCCTAGTTCTTGAATTGGATGATGATAATGAATATTGAAATTGCAATAAAATTGTATTTGGTAGCAAATGATTAAACAGCATCTTTCAAATTTTGATAGGCCTATGTGAATATGTAGACAGGATTATCGTGAACTATTTCTAGACCTACTTACACACAAAAAATATATAGTTAAGTTATTTATGTTACAAGACGTATTTTATCAATGAGCGGGATGTTTGGCACGTTAATGGATATAACAACTTTGTTTCACTTGTGTCATACACACCGACAAAGAAACTGAAGGGTATTGCTATATTTAAAGTTAAAAATTTAATTGATACACTAATATTTTCCCGCAATATGAAATTTATAACTTAGATATGTAAAGTTTATCGATTTGAGACACTAGTGATTAGAGTAGAATAAATTTTTATCCATGTTTATTGTTAAAGTGTTTCTTTAGCAAAGAGATTTCAGTTTATTAAATTATAGCTTTACAGGTAATGTTGGAGAATATAAACCTTCTACAGTATATTCTTGTTTATTCATCAGCACTGTTGATAATATTTTCAGATAGCCATTTTGCGTCGAATGACGATGAGATATCGATACGTTTGTCTTACAACAGTACTGGAATTATGAAAGTAGGAGAAGCTTAAGTACTTGTAGAAAATTTTCTGCACTCGCTTTAAAAAAAAAAAAAAACACACACACACACAAAAAACCTAAATATCGAAAACTATATGTCTTTAAACCACTGCTAGAATGGCCCCATTTGATCCGAAACCTTCAGCTTACGAGCAACAGCAGCAGCTACTAAGCTAGGCCTACATGAGGATAAGATGCAACGTGTCTGCTATGGTCAACAGATATTCTTAGAGCCAGTACTAAGATAGTACCTATGTATGTATGTAGTTCGAGACTGTAACAAGCCAGAATACTCAATATTGTACCGGAAAAGATGGGGGAGATAGTTCCATAAAATTTTATTGAAGGCTGTTTAAGGAACTTTAAAATATTTAGCAGTACTTGGGAAAATATTTGGAGAAACACAAGAATAGCGCACGACTTCCCGTACGAAATGTGGTCTAAATCTGTTGTGTAGTGTCTCTGTGGAAATCGTTTATTATTATTGGCAAATGCAACCTGTGTTTAAGTTTTTATGGCGCTATGAAGTCGGGCTCTTATTTAGCTACATATACTACTGAATGACTTTCTCTGCTGTCGATTGTCGGCCATATGTTCCCGAGGTTGTGGGTTCGATCCCGGCCTAGATCGATGGCAATGCGATAGGCTCATGTCAGTAGATTTACTGGCATGTAAAATAACTCCTGCGGGACAAAATTCCGTTACACCGGTGACACTAATATAACCCCGGAAGTTGGAAGCGTCATTAAATAAAACGTAATTCACAATTTTACTTTCTCTGTCGATTTTATATCTCATCGCGCTGATAGTGTCCTTCCTGAATCTCTAGTTCCGAATGGAGATTTGTGCACATTCTGCACATTTCAGTGCGAACTATGAACTTCCCTCCACCACTCCAGTTTTCCCACATTCCTTTTTGCATATAGGAGGCAACTATTAAAACCTCCCCCCCCCCTTCCTCTTCTCTCTCATAACTGATGAATGGATGCGGTATGCGGAAAATCTGCTGTATCGGAGCTCCACTGCATACAAAATATCATTTAAGCTGCTTTCAAAATCACTTTCGCAACCTTTGTTACTTTCATCCGTTTTTATATAGGCCATTTGTTTTATTTCGGTTATTCATCACAAATAGTTTTTAAATAGACGTGTATGCCTATATAACAGTTGAATTTATCAAACATGCGTTGTCTCCTCGTTAATTGATTAAAGCAATTTTCGTTTGTTTGTCACACGATAAAATAACACTGCTGAATGTAGTAACTGCTATATTTATTTGCTTGTATACAATTTCGACATTACCAAGGCATTACTTATACAAAACAAAAGAACGATGACCAACGCTAGCCGTATTAATGAATTCAGTTATAGAGCTGTATCCATGTGTTTGTATATAAAAGAAGTAAAATTCGATAATTTCAATGCATATACATTTATTTCATATGCATGTTGCATGCTTTTACAGCATTTCCCCTTCCAAAAGTAATAAATTTTGCGCATCATTTGATTGAATTAAGGCTCAAAATTAGAGGAGGGGAACGTGGAAAATTACTTTCACGTCAGTGAAATTTTGGTAGACGATTTTTTATTTCAGCAAACAATATAGGCTAACAGCCAGCAATTATCGTCAACAACGTGCATTGAATTTATCAAGAAAGTTATTCATTCATTTGTTTGTATAGACCTAATAAGCAAATTTAGGTAAAATTATAACGCGTCTGAATTACTTACTGCCTGTTTCTGTGATGTTCTCTGAATGATCGTACTTGAGGACAATGCTATGTTCTGTGCGTTGTTTAATTGAAACGGTTTTCCGATTTGGATAAATGTAATGAAAATGGAGTCTCTGGAATAAAATATTGCAGAAAAAACACAATTACATCAGTAATCGCTAACTATGTAATTTAATTGAAATAACAGCTGTATTAAATTCCTTGTATTGAATTAATTTAATTTCAATAATTCAAAGTCTTGTCATTAATTGCACACATGCTAATTAAATAGTAGGTTTACGATTCCAAGCTAAAGACATTCATTTGAGAAACATTAAAATCGAAAATATTCAGGCCCATGAATGAAAATAATGTAGAGCCCTGTGATTAAGAAGTGTTCGGGTAAAAAAAAAATAATAATAAAAAAAGGCGCTGTGGGAAGAATCGGTGTGCGAGTATTTTATAATTAGCCAACGCTGTCTATAAGGATCGATAGGCGTGTTACATGCAGGAACTACCACCACCAGCACCACACCTCCCCACTTGCAGGACCCGACGTGTGCTGACGTCAGCAGCGCACATCGATTGCGGTGACGTCAGAGCTTCACTCACCCCTTGTACTCTATAAATACACTTCACTTTCGCGACCCACCGAGCCTTTCATCCTGGTGTGCATTTCACAGGAAGGTCGCAAAATGTTTGGATCCTCGTTTTTATGTACCGAAGATAAAACAAGCTGTTACCTCCTATAAATAAACACCCTATTGCGCCGTGGGGGAGTAACGGTCAAGCAGGCCTCGGCTCGGTCTTGACCTGGGAACAGGCCGGTCACTCAACGACCGCGCTATCTTGATGGTGACGTCACCGGCACTTGATTCTGTTTTGTCAGTAGTCTGCACAGATCTGATGACTGAGCTCTTGGCAACATACAAACATTTACTTCAGCTGACAACTTGAAGGTTGAGAGTGTTTGAAAACAGGAATACTTTTCAAGCTTCCAAGAAGTGGGCACGTGTCTTGGGTATATGCACCGAGTCTTATGCATTTTTACAAAAGCGTGTAATTTATAAATCGAGAAGACTACGGACCTGCTTCGACTATTTAATCTTTGGTCAAATAAGCCACTCAGAGTTGGTAAATATTTTCGGTTTGCGAAACAGAGTTTGTATTCTCTGCATTATACAACCGGGGAACGTAAGTAAAACTTTTAGGTTTTCCTAATATTTAAATTTATTTTCCTTCATAATACGTATATGTAATTCATATCGACGGAATATTTGTCGTCTCTTCTCCCACCATATTATAAATTCGTTCTTCCATTCTTTCATCTTATTCTTTTTATTTCTCAATTTTTCCCTTGTATTCTTTCTTTGCATGTTTCTAAAATTTACATTTTTTCCTCCTCGGTCCGCCGAATTATCTCTGTGGGTTCAATTCCCGGCGGGATCAGAAATTTTCATGTAAAATTTCTACCTCGGGACTAGGAGAGGTGGCGGTGCATAACTTCTAATTACTAGATTGTGCACCAATATCCAGGGCTAAATTCCAAACCTTACCGCAGTGCATATGAAGAGAAGGCATATGTCACTGTTGATAGTGATTCGGACGGGGACGTTAAGCCTGGCGGCCCTCTTGGTACTATTCGACAGGAGTAGGCTACGTACCGACACCGGATTTTCCCTTCTCCCTTCCTCACCCATTTCCTACACTACACTTACATGGACACTTACACATATACACTTATATTAATACACAGATACTACACATGTGCAGCGTGGCCCGCCGAAGTGGTGTACAAATTGAAAATGGGCCACAGTCCTGCGATCTATTCGCAGTACGTGGAACCCGAATCACGCAAGTGAAGTGGAAAGACATTAGATACATACATTTTCCTCCTCTTCTTTGCCGTCTATCTCATTTTTCTTTCCTTCATATCTACTAATTTTTTCGTATTTATTTTATTAATTTATCTCGATATTTCTATTTACTTTTCCCCTTTTTCTTTCTCTTTGTCTTCTTACATGTATTTTATTATTTTCCATCCTCATATTCTTCCCGTTCTTTATCTTCATAGCTACATTTTCTGTCTCACTTTCTCCCTCTTTTAGAAAGTAAACCGAAAAATATGTTTTCTATAGAAAATCTACCTTTCAGTTGCAGCCTTATTTGCCATACCCTCTTCTAGAAAACACCAAGTAGTCTGCGATCATCTGTAGTTACTGCACATTGTTTTCTGTTATCACTTCAGCATCATACGTTTCGATTCATCCAACCATCCATCCATGCATGGCGTTACAGCCCAAATTGAGCCTTAGCCTTCTTTATCATCTGCCTCTGCTTGTCTCCTCCTTTCTGCTGCCACCAACTGCTTGGTTTTTTACACAGTTCTTACTTATTTCGTCATAATATATGTTCTGACTGAACTTGTTAAGCATTTAGTTCCTTGGGCATTCGTCGATCATCCATTCGACTTAACGTACCCTGGCCATTGCGTCTCGAACAGTCGACAAAAATATACCACCAACTTGTCCTCTCAGAGTCGACAACAAACGAATCATATCACGTTGATTTAATTGAGTCTGCTTCTGGTCCAGCAATCCCCGCAGCCACATGCGCCCGTTGCTAGGCAACGCCGGAGTTATGCGTCAGTGTTCAAGGGAGGGCAGCACCCGCTTCATCCCCAGTTACAGAACCGAGCGCTCTTGCTCCATTCATTTGTTTAATGAGTAAAGGTCGCAACCTATTCCTAAAACTAAGTAGTTACACTGTATTTCTGGGTTCCTGTCGCATTTAAAAATTGTGATTAATACTGCGGTCTATGCTGCGGATAATTTCTTTACACTTCTCAAGGTCTCGATCAGCAGTATCGATTTTTTTTTTTTTGCACGTTCGTGAAAGAGGACTACGTATTTTTGTATTACGAGATGCGAGATATTGCATTTTGCAATTTTGTTTGTATGAAATTTAAGGTAAAACATGAGAAATGAAAGCCACCGACGTAGCTCGGTCGGCTAAGGCACTTGCCTGCCGATGCAGAGTTGCGCTCGGGCGTTGGTTCGATTCCCGCTTGGGCTGATTACCTGATTGGGTTTTTCCCGAGGTTTTTCCCAACCGTAAGGCAAATGTCAGGTAATCTATGGCGAATCTTCGGCCTCATCTCACCAAATATCATTTCGCTCTCACCAATTTCATCGACGCTAAATAACCTCGTAGTTGATACAGTGTCGTTAAATAGCCAAGTAGAAAAAAAAAACGAAAAATGAAACTGACCACTTATTGCATTAGTTGTCATGATAGGCCTAACGCTTACGCAACTGAGAAACTTAAAAATCCACATATTCTTAATGACACAATTAATTCATCTTTGTCCTTTGAAATGATGAGAATTCATTCCCCGATAAATGTGATATTTACATTTCTCGTCACCATCAACCAGCTTAATTGTGTCGTCATGATGTTAAGAACGAAGTGAGATTTACCTTCTGCCTTCACTGCATGGTTCTTACCCAGAAGGTTACGTAAATGCGCAGATACAGTTACGTAAAACGCGACGTTCTTTGCACTTCCGCCGCAGATGGCCACGAGTTTCCGCCTCATAAATCCGCGGCCGCGTGCCGACGCGTGTGCCGAATCTAACTCCAATTTCATAAACCATGAACTCGGTGGAGGAATGAAGGAAAAACAGCAGCGACTGAAACATTCGAGGCGAAATTCCTATCAAATAGCACACGATGCTGATCATTACCATCTTACCTGGAAGAATATGTCCTTTGGCATAATCCCGCACGGTGGTAATAAACATAAAGAACACAACATAGAAGATACATTCAATCCCCAAATTAAGATAGTAAAGTACCTGCTTATTTTATCATCCATTCTCCTATAAAATAATACTCTATGTATCACTAGGTCTACCGATAAAATTCCATCCGACCTACAGTAATAGTGCATTACGTACTATGAACTATGACATTTTTCAGTTCGAGTTTTGCTAAGCATTCGAGATCTGAAAAGTCACTTATAGTTGGCGGTTAGTGAGTTACTTTTTGCAATACCTAAAAAAAAAAAAAATAATGAAAAATAAAATAAAAAAGGACAGTCAAAATCGTATTTCTATATTTTGTAGTAGTTTGATTATTTTATGGAAAATTCAATTGTTTGGCTTTTCAAGTAGCATATAACTTTGCTGCTAGGTAGGGTTGCTAATGGCTTGGAATTTAATCTGCGAGTAAACAACGAGTTGAAAAGTCAAGTTTATAGTGATAGCCTATAGTAGTAAAACTGTACAGTAGTGGCAAAAAAAAACAGACCGACAGAATAATCAAAGTCCCCGAAATGAGCCACTGCGCATGCCACGCCCGCATTCACAAGATAGCGAGTAATCTATTGAAATTGTTGTAGTTCGACTGCTGACGTAGCTCATTTCGAAAGCCATTAGAAAATAAGCTGATAAAATTCATGTTCTGGGAATAATAAGTTAATTAAGTAGTAAAATATCGCTGCAATCGAAAAGTATTGGGAATAAATTTGAATAAGGAACAAAAAAAAAATCCTTCCCAGACAGGATTCGAACCACTAAAGTCTTAGTTACCAGTCTATCTTGGCTCTAGAATGAACAAGGCTCTGAAATCAGCTACAAGGGCCGGTCCGGTGTTTTTTTTTTTTTCCACTATTGTACTAGCCCGACTAAATTTTAAATAGGCCTATGTAATGTTTACTTACATTTCACCTAGCAGTGTAAGTAAATATTACAGCTCTGTTGCCATGGCAAATAGTAAGTAAACTGTAAGTTCAACTTTGACAAGCACATGAGATAGGGGTTCAAACTCACTGCAATGTCTGCAGTGGGATGTACCTGTGGAACATCCTGGAAGAGCTCGAACTGGCGCTACCATGGCTGTCATTTTTATCATATCTCTCCACTCTGAACTGGAAAGACCTTGCCTTTTAATAATCCAAGTATTGGCAGATGGTACTTCTGAAAATAATTCAACACCTTTTCCTTTATGAGAGTATGAACACCACTCATTATATTCGTTCTCCTTCAGATGTTGTCTTATTTGACGAGCATTCAAATTCTTCATGAACTGATCTTATTTCATTTCATTAAGAGAGCGATTTTCCATGTTTCTAAAATTTCTAATTACATTGACATGAGTATCACTCGAATATTGTAATGATTGTTGATGTTTAGCTGTTGTAGATAGGCCTCCCAGGAAACTCGTAAAACTGATAAACCCTTATACTTGTGGCTGGTGTAAAGCATGTTGTTAGGTGTGTCGCTAGGAAGCTGCAGAATTTGTTTTACAGCATTTCGAATCATATTATCCGTCTTATTTAGAAACTATTTTGGAATTTTACTGACATGAGCTGTTTGAAGAGGATAGGTAAGAGTCTGTCCGATAAATTGATTTATTACAACTAGTTTCTGGTGAGGCTGAAGCAGATGAGTTGTAGATAGAGTATCCAAGTTATTTCGAAGCTTGTCTAATATTTTTTGTTCGTTAAATACTAAGGCTCGATTAAATGTAACACCTAAGTATTTAATTTTTTGATCTGAAGTAATACTATCAATGCTGCCAAATGCCGTATGAATGACGTCACTAGTAAGTTGTCCATTTTCAATAACAAGTGCCTTAAATTTCACTGGATTTATTTTCAAACCTATTTCTTGCAAATTGTTGATGATCCTAGTTATTAAAACATGAGCGGCAGCACTATCTTTACCAGTAATGACAAGATCATCACGATTATTATTTGGTTGTTGATTCTTTCATTTGTTTCTTGTATTAAGAACTATATTTATCACAGTTTTCCATGTCAATGAAAAAATCGGTTTCATAACTTGTACGCGATAACTGAGATATGGTGTCTCAGTTTGTAATATGTAGGCCTGACTTACAGATTTGCTATGTGCGTTACCTTAACGGGTGAAACCACGTTAGCTGAAGCTTGAGCGAAAATGCTGGGAACTCGAACTTCTACGTCACGAGACGCAGAAACGAAAGCGTGGAAATGGTGGAAAGCGTCGCCAATGGTGAAGTCATACAAGCCATGGGCCAGCAATCCTTCCTGTGCCGAGGAAGTGCATGACAATTCGAGGAGATGACGACATCCCATTGCTTGTCATTTTGCTGACCAATCAGCCATTGCGCAAATCCTGCATAATTATCACTCTAGTTCTGTTATTTAACTCAAAGTAGGTCACCTTAGGAGCGTGATATCATGACATCTAGTGCCTTTCCGACGCAATATGCTGATGTACGTACTTACAGGGAGTCGTGATAATTATTACAATGCAATTGCCTCATTGTATCCTGATTTCCGAATCGTAAGTTAAAGAAATGCTTCACTTAACAGGCCTTTTATTAGCGATAGGGATTAAGCTGGGATAATGAGATAATTTTGTGATAATGTAACAATGGCAGAGAAAAGAATTGTATTACAGATAAATCTGCAGCACGATCATTTTATTCACCACAAAACTCACAGACTGTGTCTGATTTCGAAAAGTCATAGCTTAAGTGAGACATCCTCAGGACTCATCTACAGATATGCGCATGTGAGAATTGTAAAATAAATAATAACTATGTGCTACGTAAACATTTCTTTCTAGTCTTTCTTATGACTGCAAGAAGGTAGGTTGTGTAGTAATGATAGGCCTAATGATAATTATGTTATTTTTATCTCTATCTATCTATCTATCTATCTATCTATCTATCTATCTATCTATCTATCTATCTATCTATCTATCTATCTATCTATCTATCTATCTATCTATCTATCTATCTATCTCTCTATCTATCTCTCTGTCTGTCTGTCTGTCTGTCTGTCTGTCTGTCTGTCTGTCTATCTATCTATCTATCTATCTATCTATCTATCTATCTATCTATCTATCTATCTATCTATCTATCTATCTATCCTATCTGTCTGTCTGAAAATTAGTTACGGATAATAGAGGAAAACAACGGAAAAACTCGACCAAATTGGTCGGCGCAAGGAACAGAACCCGGGACCTCCAAAATGTCCATCCATTGCATTACCACTGAGCCATCTCTCTCGGTTTATTATTATTATTATTATTATTATTATTATTATTATTATTATTATTATTATTATTATTATTAAAGTAACGATAGGCCTGACATTCTATAAAAATAAAAAAAATTGACGAATCATTATTGTTAGTCTGCTTTTAGATAAATATAATAATTTTGTTAGAGATACTTGATTTTGCGCTATTCACCCAAGTGTTCCCGTCTATGAAGGGAGTACCGTAACTGTAGGTCTTTTTAAGGTCGTAACGTTACTCTAAGTACACTGTGCACCATATGAGACGATCTGTATAGCATCACATGATATGATAATTAATGGAGAAACAGTGAATTGTCATCCACTACAAACTCCACTTTGATGCGCCGAGATTCGCACCCAGGTTACTAGCGTGGATTATTATTATTATTATTATTATTATTATTATTATTATTATCGTCATCATAATTATCATCATCATCATCATCATCATCATCATCATCATCTTTTTTCTCGGGTTGTTTTACTTCCAGAAAATCGTTCACATAACAAAAATCAGTTGCTGTTATCACAATACAGTGTTGTAGCTACATAATATTATGCAGCACAGTAATTTTAATTCCGTGTATACGCCACTGTTCTCTAAAGTCGATTGGTAGTAAGTAGGCTACTACATTTATAAAATATATAAAACCCGGGAAAGGATATACGTTTCTTTGTAAAAGAAATTCCCGACTGATGTCATCATAAATTATATGTTCAACATTTGGATCATAAAACTAGTAGGCCTAAAAAAATCGTTTTCTTGTGCATACGTTTTCTTGTGCATAAACTCGACTAATAGGCGTCTTAATTTTTACTAGCCGTTGCTAGGAATTTGAAGCGTGGTTACTATTTAAGGAGGCCATGATTTAAGGTATTAACACAGTGTAGTATATACAGTCACGATGCTCAATACGTAGGGAATATGCATCCATATATAGTTCCTAACCACTAGGATCGCTGCTATCGCCTCATCACAAACAATGCGAAATAGTACCTGCACAGTCTATTGTTCCTAGTACTCTCAACAACTCAAGCTTCGTGACTGTATATACTAGACTGTGGTTCTAATAAAAATTGTTTAAGAAGCTTTATTTAACTGGGCATTCGCAGTGGGAAATATCGGAGTTAACACAAATCTGGCTATCGGCAAACTTCCAAGTACGGTAAATATCAACTGTGAATATGGCGATTATTACCAGTTCTGTCAAGGTTGGAGTTCTAATGTGAGAGACAGCTGTTCGGTTCATTGATAGATATGCAAATATGTTGCGTGTTGACTTTTTTCTTCTTGGAATTGTTTATATGCCCTGTAACGCATTAAAATATACTCCGCACTTGATAATCTCGCACTGTATTGGCTGCTACCGCCATCCGTAAATTATTTAGGTGTCTTTATCACCACTTGTATACAGTTAAAAAGAAGACTGAATTATAGGCCCATACTGTAGGCCTATAGTTGTAGCAAAGAATTCAGTTTATAACTATCTGAAACATACGATACTGGGCAAATATTAATGTAGGATAGGAAGATAACTGTGATAGTCGACCTCTTAATAGATCTTTTTTTTTCGCCCCTGTAATTCAGTTTGCTACCTGTACTGAGACCATCAGCTTGGGATATTGAAAAATGTTGAACTGTTTCCTGGTTAAGTACGTAGCTACAGTATATCGATGTGGACTTCGAAGTTGGTAATTGGTTAATAATATATTAATTGCGCCAGAGCCTAAGAAAGGCCATTAAATAGCCGATAATAATAAAATTGAATGTCGAGCTCTTATATTGGAAAATAATCTCGTTGGATTTAAATGTCAATTACTACGTAGGGGAAAAATAGTGCAGCGTAGAAGTTAACTGACTTGCATAGCTAGAGAGACTGAAGTTTTTGCAACGGTTTCCACTCCACATTAACAGAGTGGCACTGCTTATAGTCTTAAAGGATCCGAATGTTAATAAGATATTGTTTTCATTAAATAGGCTGGAAGCGGAGTGGACATATAAGTGTACGTGGTAAATTCATACTTCTTGTAGGCTTACAAGTATTTTTCGTACATTTATCTCTATATCGATGGCTGAGAAGTGATACCTCATATCTGTAAATTTGCGGATGAACCAAACAACTGCTAAAAAAAAATAATTTCTCTCAAGATACAGGAACTATTTTATATAATTATTATGTTTCTGCTTTACAAGATCTTCTACTCGAAGATAAAATATTAGTTCACTGTCCAATTTTCTGAAAAAAAAAAAATAATAATCTAGTTAAACTAAATGACCATTCTAGTAGACACGAGATATTACTTCTTAGCCATCGATATGATAGTAGTTTGTGGTGTTCAAAAATCGCTGCCATTCTCATTAGACTGCACCATTACTTTCTTATTTGCAATCATTGCCTATCTTTACTTTTTCTGTACTTCTTCAAGGCATTGATGAAGTATGCAAATAAATATTATAGCCCTACGAATATTTATAAAATGTATCATGTACTCTTTCCTACATGACTAATTTAAAATAGCCAATTTTAATTGTTCTTTATCTTGGGTAAAATAAAAAATACAAAAAGTAGTTTTCTCAATATAGTCTATTAAGCGTACAGAGCTGTTACTATGTGAACTAATTTTTTAATTAAATTATTTCTAACAGTAGATCTAGGCCTACTAGTTTTTATTTAACGGCGCTTTCAACTGCAGAGGTTATTCGGCGTTGAAATTCAACGCAAGCGACAGATGGCCGACAAATTTTACTTGCCAAAAAATATCAAGGATAGGGTTGTTTTACATGCTGTAAATCTACGACATAGGAATCCCCCAAAGCTTTACTTCCCTCCCGGAGAAAGCCATGATAAGAATTTTATCGTCCATCATAATCTGTCGCCCTTGGCCGAACACACAAAGTTCGAATCTAACAGCCAGCACGGTACCATTCCTAATAAAATGAATTATTGAAGTGTTGTAACTTTAGAACATTATTCGTTAAAATCAATATTTCCTTTCCATAATGCAAGATTGAATAGCAGAGCAATGCTTTAACAGAAAATCTTGGAGAGAAATTTAGGACGAATTCGTGTTCTCTCTCATAGCGACGGATGCGAATTTTTTCATCCTAGATAAAAACCTACGGCAAATTGCATTCTGCAGTTTACTGTATCAAATTCTATCCGTTCCCGATTTCACCTTCCATAGACACAGAAGGCATAGAAGATCGGCCGAGGGGATGTGAATTTGCCCCCGAGTAAGGAACCTCGCCTCGGGTGCGGATATGTTGGACCTAGATCGGCTGCCGCCGCTCCGCCCGGTCCCACTTTCCCCTGGCCCACTGACACACTTAGGCATCTCCCCTCCTTCCCCGCGCCTAAATGAAAAGTGAAAACCCCACGACAAGAAAGGCGACATGGCCTCGAAACACGTAACCACACAAACCATACGTCACCAGATAGCGACGAGGAAACAAGTGAAGCACGAGGTGCGATTGCACGTGCGCTGATAACTTTGGCATTTGTTTATTTATATATTAAGAGTTACTTAATACGACTAATCTAATTAACATACAGTACTTCATTTTCTTCTTTTCTTCTTCCCCATTTTTCTTATTTTCTCTTTCATATCCTGCTTTTTTCTTTCGTTTTTTATTCTTCTTGTTTTTATCCCTTTCTTTTCCACATTTTCCTCGTCTTCTGTTTCCTTTCTTTCACTTTTCTTCTCTCCTTCGCCTTCTAAGGCTTTCCGTCATAGTTTCTTCTTTATTTCTAATTGTCCCATTTTCTTTTTAATTTCACCCTCTTGACCTACTACTACTTACTACTGATCCTTTGTCTATTCTATTAAACCAGTGGGTTGATGGGCTCATCACCACATTTATGTAAACCTTGTATCTCCATTAGACCCCCATCCCGTAATGACCTGGTTTCATAATTAAGTCAGTGTTTCCCTCGCCGAAGACTTTCCTCAGTTATTTCCTTGTGAAGCTGGGTACTACTGAAAACACACCACGTCTGTTGCATCACAAATAAGTTTATATTTATTGTATGCTTTTTATTTTATCTGATATACGCGCTCTGTTGTTCCATCACTATCCCAGTGATTATACAGTAAATTCCCTCTAATGTTACAAAAAGGGCGATAAATAAATAATTAACATTTACGCATTGACACCAAGTCAGTATTTTGCAGTTCTCTGTGTCTCTCCTCCACGTTAGCAGAAATAGCATCCATTGTAGATTGTTTCGCATGGAAAACCCTCGCACAGCAATTGTTTCTAATCGTAAGGATATCCTTTAAGAAATCAAGTGACGTAACTGAATGGGAATAAAAGCAGCTCTGCTGTGAGTCACTAAAAATATAACCGTTACTAAACTTATTCATTACTGTGTAACAGCGCTCACTTGTTTTATTTGGTTACCCAGAAGTACGTTGTTATGGAGATGGCGATGCTGCAGCAGCGTCTATTGTTCTGTTTTCAATTTGAATAATTGGCTGTTCCTTTTTGTTCCGAAGACTCGTTGTGGGAATTAGTTTCCGCGTCTTTGGATATCGGTATTTTTACAACTTCATTATGCAATCAAATTATGGAATTCTTGTGTAATCATCAGCTATCGTAAGTTACAAAACAGATTTCATAAAGTGACTAATAATTATTGTTTAACTTGTTGAGAGTCTTTGTGTAGTATTCCACTAATGATAGTACTAGTGGGGTAGTAGTAGTAGTAGTAGTAGTAGTAGTAGTAGTAGTAGTAGTAGTAGTAGTAGTAGTAGTAGTAGTAGTAGTAGTAGTAGCAGCGGTACTTTTTTTTAAAGGGGTGAGGCGTATGACTCATCCGACTGTCATCAACCAGGATCTGGGTTCTATCCCACAGTCTACAGACCGATATTTAGTCCTGACAGCTCACCGACGCGAAAGAGGGGAAGTAATAGGAGTAGTGGGGAGAGCTCCGGAGTATAGAAATAAGGGCGAGCGATCAGTAAGGAAATGCAATAAAGCATAACTGTATTTGAAACATACCGTTCTACAGCACGTGTGACATCCGATCGCTCTGAATGCAAGCGACTGATTAATCCGAACACTCCTTGGCGTAACTTAATGGACTCGCACATTGTCGGCGACTAAATATTCGCACTGTACGTAGTTTGATTGTGTGCCTGGTTTTCCTCTAATATTCTAATTTATTATGTCATTATAACTCGATTGTTGCTCATTATCGCCATATCATAATCATTAATTTGCCTCTGATAGTCTATAATTTGAATGGGATGGTAAATAATTAATTTGCATTAGAATAGCGGTTAGCTTCAGCTTTAGTGTTTAATAAAATCTCCAATCACGAATTCGAATTCCACTTAAGATGTCTTTTCTCATGAAGATTCAGGAATATGAGGGTGGATCAAATCGAAAGGAGTAGAGCTGTGGATAGAAAAATAATAAGAGAGTGTGTGTGTGTGTGTGAGTTTCCCGGTGGTTGGCGTGCATAGGATGTTGAGGGGACTTTCATAGCACTGAGGTTTACACTTGTTTTTTTCCCGTATAAAAACACTGCTTATGAAATGTTTTATCAAGATTATCAAAGCTTAGTTGTTTACCGTACGTCACTATACAATACTGTCATGTCATACTGATATTAACAAGGCTGCTGGCGGTGGCTTGACAAGGTGAACTCGGCGGTGTTTTATGGCTGTTGTTTATGTGGCTGCAGACCTGCTCCACCCCAGCCAGTTCCGCCCGAGATTCCTCTGCCCCGTCACCAGTGCGGGAATTGCTAGTCCGGAAATGAAGAGCTGGAGCGTTGCGACACACCCCAAGATGAGCAATAGAATGCGATTTCCGGGTGCAGGCCTAGACCTTTATGTACGCGTATCGCGCATTTGCATAACTCGAGGTGTTAATAGCGAGAAAGGCAAACTGTAACACATCTTCCGACCTTGTACTGAAATAGTGGGCAGCAGTAGTGTTACGATTGAAACATAATAATAATAATAATAATAATAATAATAATAATAATAATAATAATAATAATAATAATAATAATAATTCGAAATATTATATGTCTTTCTCGTGTTAAATTTTACCGTACCTGGTTAACATGTTTCAGCCTGTTATGGGCCATCTTCAAAACTGATTGATACTGGTCTTGGCGCCTTTTGTTTGTGTTTTCTGTGGGGGTGTGTTCCTGTAATGTAATATGAAGTCAAAGAATGTGTGTGCTCTGAAATTGAGTTGTATGTTGAGAATTTTATTTGGATGTGTTTTTGTGTGTATGTATATTTCGTATTGTTCGAGTGTGTTTAGTTTCTGGCTTTTTGGTTGAATATTTAGAATTTTCATGTCCAGTACGGTAAAATTTAACACGGGAAAGATATAATAAATATTTCGAAGTGATATTATTTTATTTATTTAGCGAGCAAAGTGAGTACAATATATAATGTTAAAAGTTGTGTAATCAAGATGTATAATAATAATAATAATAATAATAATAATAATAATAATAATAATAAATAATGTTTTTAAACATTCATTTATTTATTGTTTCATTTCCGTTACATTTCTTCATTTTTATTCTTTTTCAAGCTTTCAAAACTTCATTTTTTTCTTTGACATAACATTGTTTTCTTCGTCCTTCGCATCACAAATATTTTTATTCTCATTTATCGTTTCCTTTTGTGTTTTTCGTTATGACCTTTTTTATTTCTTTTACATAAAAGCATTTATTCAAAGCAGGCCCAATTTGTCATTTTAGAATTTTACAGGAAAAAAAATTGAATATATCGGTGTCAAATACAGACACAAAATCAATTCTTTAACATCATATTATATTTAAAGCACTTCCAAGAAGATGCGATAAGATTTTGTTATTTCTATGACTGCTTCAAAAGGGTTTAAATATAATTTCATAACAGAATTGGGCTCTTCTTCTATAATACCACTATTTTTAAATGAAATTCCTCTTAAATATTTATTACAATTTGAACACAAATCAAATTCTAAATTATTACATTAAGTTCAATCAGATGAGACGACATAGGCTACTAAGAAACTGGAATTTCAAACTACAAAATGTACCATATTATTGTGAACTTGCTGAGTTATGTTAATGAAATAACAGTCTTATGAATAGAAGCTGGCAGAAGAAATGCTCAACTGTGAATGATAGTGCTGTTCTACAAACTGAAATACTGTGTTACAATAAGGTCCGAAAAACAATAATTGCGCTCTTCTCCTACCAACCGAAATAGCCTATTCATAATGTGTTTTCTGCTGGAATTTTATATATATATATATATATATATATATATATATATATATATATATCACTAGGCACTTTTTATATTTATCAGATGCGCCTTCTTTACAATAAAATGGAAAAAAGTGATCTTTGAAAAAAAAAACAGCTAGTTGAGCCTTTTTTTTTTTTTTAGCCGCTTCATAAATTTCTATCTCCCTTTTCGTGCTCTTATTTTTCCTCCTCTTATTGATCTCTTCCTATCAGTTATCTTTCATTTCTGTTTGTGCTAGTTATTTAAAAAAATCTGCATAAGTTTTTTATTGATCTTCGTATAGCAGTGAAAGCACTAGTGACTCACAGGGTTAAAGTCTTTGCGTGTTGGGATGCAGTACAGCTTCTTCTTCCCCGAGGCGACAGAAATAGACGTGGACGGCTGGTCGCTTTCGTTGGAAGTGTAGCAGCAGATTACAGAAATATGCGATAAAGAGCAATGAAAGTTGTGGCAAGGTGGTAGCTATGTGGGTCACCCCCTCCACGCGGCAACTTGTTTCCGCTAAAAAGAATGTCTCAACTGTCAGCATTGTTTCGTCGTGACCTATTATTAAAGCCCATGCATCAGCTGTTGTTGCTTCTAACACTTCAGACCTGCGTACACAAAGATTGACATGACTGTAATTTATAATTATTTACTTAATTTCCATTTTCAACTGTGGAGAATATTCTGAGACCAAAGAGATTATAACATGACAAAGGAGAAACTTCTGAACAAAAATAAATGTCATACTCTTGCCCCTGAATCCCGATTACCTTTTCGACAAGATGTCAGCTGACAGCTATATACAGTAGATTCTACTGAGTAGAATGACACCTGTAAAGTAATGAAATCATGAGCCATCTTTGTTTGTACTGTATATCTAATCAATAATGCTTAGGCCTATGTTTATCCGTAGGCACATTGCAATTAATCCGTGAATACTCCTCTGCATGGGTTGGTAATATTCTAGCTCCTTCTGTACCTAATCAGATTCATGGTCATCTCACAGTAGTAGTAGTAGTATGGTGGTGATAGTATGACTTTGCGAGGCTGTCTACGCTACACTCGCTGTGAAATAAGATGATTTGTTGGGATGCCACAGGGGATCCGGAGCTCTCGGAGAAAACCCTTGTGTTACTTGGACTACGGGCTTGCCGATCAAGTCATAAATGGCGGGTACCCCAGGGATCGAACCCGGGTCCATAGGATTTGAGTCCAGTTCTCTAGTCACTGGACCACCGTGGCGACGTGAATATAACAGGGCCTAGTATATACAGTATCTCATATGCTATAGTGAAAACTGTTTGACCTCAATAATGAAAACATAATACAGTATGTGCATTTTAACGAAAATTAATCTTTTTAGCCCATTATTTCGTTGTTCATCTCATAAGTAAAGGCTGGTTCACAATAAACCGGAAACGGACACGATAACGAGAACGGAAATATTGTTAAAATATATGTTTTTAAATGTGAACATTCACAATTAACTATTGTGAATGCTCACATTTAAATACATTTATTTTAACATTATTTCCGTTCTCGTTATCGTTAAAGTTTCCGTTCCAGGTTTATTGTGAACCAGCCTTAAGCGAACAATCAGATATGGGCCGACCCAGAGTGAGTTATAGTGGCAGGCAGAGTAATTATCTCATACCTCCATGTTAATTATACATCATTGTACTCAGTAGAAGCACAAATCTATTTTGGTTATATCTTAATGCAGCGCGTAGCTTGAAAATGTATTAGATATCAGTGTTAATACATACTCATACATACCACCTCTTCGCCGCAAATCAAACGAAGCTGACATTAAAGGTTGGTTCACAATAAACCGGGAGCGGAAACGATGAGAACGAGAACGGAAATAATGTTAAAACAAATCAATTAAAATGTGAGTATTCACAATAGTTAATTGTGAATACTTTTAAATAAGTTACATTTATTTTTACATTATTTCCATTCTCGTTGTCGTTTCCGTTCCTGGTTTATTGTGAACCAACCTTAAGTGTGCTGATAACAATGCTCCGTCAAGTAACAGCATGTCTGACGGTGAAACAAACGGGCCCGAATTCAAATTATGGTTGGGACAAGTTTCTTGGTTTGGTTTTTTTCTCAGGTTTTCCCTCAACCAAATGAAGAAGAATTGAGGGATAACTTTTGGCTTTGGACCTGGGACTCACTTCGCCATCACTTCTTCACATGCCATTATTTTCATTACCATAGCCGGGTTAAGTTCGCACGGTTCAGCCTGCTATATACGTGGGCAAGAGCCGCAACTGTTCGGTGACAAATATAATTCACAATAAGCCTCAGGCTGGGTGTAAGCCGTCGGGCCCCTCCTCCGCAAGAAAAAAGGAAGATAACATTATCATCTACTTTTCCAAATTTGGACATCGAATTCATTTCGTTTGTATTCGTTATTACGTTTTCTCGAGTACGTATGTGCGTGACCCACTTAGAAATGTTGTGCTTGAAGAAGTTGTCCTCATCACATGACTGTGAAACGAATGTTGATACAATAGTATTCGATTAAGAGGGAGGGGCGAACGGGACATTCGGTGAATCTGTGCAGTAAATCTGTCAATATGAGCAGATGCTGTGTTTGCAAACCCCCCCCGTGGGCCCCCATGTGCACACGGAAATGGTTGCGTCAGGGCTGAATTCATTTCCCCCACTGCGACTTGAGAAGGAAGGGGGAAATTGGGTAAGTGGGTCGCCAGATTGCGCGAACGCTGCTCGTGGGCCGTGAGAGTGAGCGGCCAGTGCATTGCTAATTAACGCCCCCCCCTCCGCACCTCCTCGCCTGTTGACGGAAATCTCGAAAGGGAAGGTATTCCCCCTCCCGCAGGACTTTGGACTTATCTGCTAAACTAGGATAATCAACAAGGTTGATGATAAAATGCATGCGTGCTTAATGGGAATGCTTCTGGAAGACTCGATAGTGTTTTTATGCGAAATTGCTTCGCAGCACAGATTGGTGTTCCAATTTCCACACTCCGCTGAAGGCAGTAAAATACGTTTATTCGCTTATTTTAAGCATTCGCTACGGCTTCAGTTGCCTGTTTCATAAAAACAAATTTTACATTTTTACTAGCAATTCTGTAATAAGTAAAATACACGAAGAGAATTACTTTGAATGAATTTAAGAATTAATTGAAGCACGACTAGAGATTATTTGCAATTTCACTGAATTAAAAATTGTTCTTAGCTGTTTTATGGGCGATTAATTTAAATGTCTTCATCGCTGTAAACGAGATGGGGGCATTCGTGCATAAAACTTGAATGGAACACCAGAACATTCACTGCAGACGGTCTTTAATTTCTCCTGTATCAAAACTTTTTTTTCTCTATTCACTGCATTGTAATATTAAGGACTTCACACTCATTTTGTGAAAATGTGTAATGTGTCTCAATATCGTACATTGGTAATGCATAACTTAAGTTCGGTAGCAAATGAACACAATTTCAGTTTAAAGACTGTTAAGAGAAATGCCTTAAATGTGGAATAGTGCTTTATTGCATTTCATATCAGATGAAAGTATGAAAAGTGACCTATACGAAGCGCCACTCTTTAGATAGAACCTTGGCATTGTATTGTATTACGTAACAAAAAAGGTTAGTGCCTGTTATCTGTATGTGTTATGTTATTAATTTTCAATTTTTGTTTGCTATGTAGACTATAGTGTTACATCCCGGCTGCCTTGATATCGACCAGTACTACCAACATTCTGACAAGTCACATCTCTTACACGTTTACGTAAAAAAAAAAAAAACTATGTGAATTTTTCTAACGATGTGAATATTACCAACATTGTTTTAAGACGTGAGATATTCGTGCGTTATGGAGAATGTTGCAAGCAAAACTACGTATTTTCGTCAGAATGAAGATACCGTATCTATTTTTCGGGCCCATTCATCTCACGATCTCTTATCAGTAAAGACAAAGAGGCTCGTCTATGATGGATCTTATGGAATTTGTACTACACGAAAACTACTAACAGGTCTTATTCGAGTACCTAGACCTCCACGTTCCCTCCTTACTGTCATGCCATCTCACCGACTGAACAGGCTTTGTATCTTAGATGCAGCATTAAATCGTCGCAGTACTTTTCTGTATTTTGTTTTATAGTTTGAAAAAAAAATGGCAGCCCTCTTTTGAGGCCTGGAGTGTTTCAAAGTCAGCTAGCTGAGTGAAAGATTTGTTTACTAGGTAGGCCCTAACTGATTTA
The DNA here is from genome assembly GCF_040183065.1 of Periplaneta americana. Taxonomy (NCBI): domain Eukaryota; kingdom Metazoa; phylum Arthropoda; class Insecta; order Blattodea; family Blattidae; genus Periplaneta; species Periplaneta americana. The sequence goes on from NC_091119.1 coordinate 123,464,629, forward strand.
GTCATTCGGTTTCAGGCATACTGTTTTCCAGGAGAAATTCTGTGAAATTGAATATCGTCAACAAAGCTGCCTAAGAGGTTAGGGGTTGCATATTTTACTAAAACGCTGGAGACAGGAGTTCTAGGGATTGCATATTTTACTAAAACGCTGGAGACACGAGTTCTAGGGGTTGCATATTTTACTAAAACGCTGGAGACACGAGTTCTAGGGGTTGCATATTTTACTAAAACGCTGGAGACACGAGTTCTAGAGGTTGCATATTTTACTAAAACGCTGGAGACACGAGTTCTAGGGGTTGCATATTTTACTAAAACGCTGGAGACACGAGTTCTAGGGGTTGCATATTTTACTAAAACGCTGGAGACATGAGTTCTAGGGGTTTCATAGAGACACGAGTCCTAGGGTATGCATATTTTACTAAAACGCTGGTGACACGAGTTCTAGTCCCGACATCGGTGCTGTGTCCGAATTGTGCAGAATTTCGACGACTTTGTACATTTCCGTGAGCTCCAAACAATAAGTATAAAATGTACAGTATTCAATAATTTTTAAACTAATTACAGTCATAATTACTTTCAAGGATTACGTTATTTGGCTCGTCGCATTTTAATGCTTGTGTCGATTTTTACTTAACGTTCGATATTCAAAAGAAGCGGAACCTGGTACGTGGCGCAAGGTCATAGTTGGTATAATAATGATGACGATAATAGTAATAATAATAATAATAATAATAATAATAGTAATGATAATAATAATATAGTTTATTTATTCTGACGAGTTAAGGCCGTATGACATTCTCTTCCATTTAGAGAATGAAAAATAAGTTCTGTACATAATAATAAAGTGCTATGAATAAAAAAGAATAATTACTATTTTGATTATAATGATGGTAATTTAAAATAATAATAATGATAATAATAATAATAATAATAATAATAATAATAATAATAATAATAATAATACTATGACAGTGATGAAGTAGAGTGTTGTGACCCACACTAGATTCGGGTTGGAACCATGGAGGCAGACTGGAAAACCAGGTCTCACTCCACATTCCGAGTTTTTGTGATTTGTGTGCGACAGGTAGCGATCCCTTGCCGGCCTGCCGGCAGGTGCAGGGGGATGGGACCCGGCCGTCGCGTCATATCGACCTGTGGCGGAAAGCGAGAGTGGCTGGGGCCCGGCAAAGTAGGTCAGTGGTCCAGCCGCCCCGTGGAAAGAAGGGAAACTCGCATCTCCCTGGTAGTGAGTCGGAAGTGGGTTGCGTATATTTTATCAACCGTAGTTCTGTTTACAAGCGCCAAAATTCTCTAACGCAGGTTCTGGGCCGCTGTGAACTATTACATAAATATGTCTAAATAAGCTTATGCCGACCCTGATTGTATACCACGGCAGTGGGTTCGATTGTCACCTACTACATTCATGTTTTTTCATGTGTTGTGTATGATCAGATCAAAAACGAAGGAATTCCCAAGGATTGTAAGCGCTATGGTGTACTTGTAATAAGTTTCAAAGCCAGTGCGGGAAATTCACATTACTGTATATCTGAGACGGTAACTCTGGTACGGAATATTTGCAATTGCACCATGTCATATCTGAAGAAACATCCAACGTTTAGGACCTACAGCTCCATCATCAGGGAAGGCAAGCAAAGAGGACTGCGTCCTTCCTTGATAATGGGCCTGATACTAGTTTCAAAAACTTTGGATGTTTTTGCATCTGTAACACTGTTCAGAATACAAAAATCTTCAATCATAGAGAAAGTCCAGAAAGGGATAGCTGTCCTATATACAGTATAATAAGGGTACCGTTTGGTTGCGGCCATGTAATTAATTAATTTTTTTAGACCTATGTACAAAAAGCAATATTTCTGTATAGTTAAGTTTTCCTCCCCCCTCCCCCCCAGTTTGCTTCATTAGCAGCCATCCCTTTAACTGAATTATATATTTATTTATTCGTTCATAAAACTGTATAAATTGTGATTTACTATTAACAAACAGGAATTTAAAATTTGTATAGATAAACTTGGAGAACTGATGTATTGATATGAAATCTGTGGAAAAAAATTACACAACATGCTCCAAACAATAATCCAATTACCTCCACCGATTTTCAGGTATGTTGTATTTTTTCCCCCCCCAGATGTTTGGAGCAAGGTTAGAATGCCTCTTCTTTTCACGATATACTTATTTGCTCTGTGCATCACTTTGTTCCAAAACATACTGTTGGTTCTGTAAACAAAGCCACTGTTCATCTTCCTGTTGATTGCAATGATGTCAGCGCGTTTGTTGGAACATTCGGCTGATAGACACGGAACTTCTTCATAGATTTCAAAGTTAGCTTAGTAACGCATATAACAAATAGATTCCATTCCCTTGTCTTCTCTGATGATAAAGCCGATTACATACCTCCGAAACGTTGCATATTTCTGAATTTATGAGACAGTTTAAAAACCCAAACATCTCTCACTATGTTGAATCATGTGGTAACTTTCTTCCTTGTTATCAGAACGACTGTGATAAAGAATCCGACTGTGAGTGGAATATTTGTTATGCACGTGATTGATCAGTCTTACGAAAAAAATAGCTGTGGTTTATAACAGTGGATTATGAAACGGATACATAAATTAAAATCCCGTTTCCTTTCGCGAATAATATTGAACGTTGATTACGAAACCAAGATCTCTGTACTGGTAGCGTGAAGGTATCCTAGATTCGGGAAAGGCGTTGTAATTGAGCGCATTCGCACAGTGGGAGTGGGGGGACCGTGCACGAAAGCGTGTCAGTCACTTGTTTACATTGCAACAATATTAGGATTCTGCTGTCTTACTCATTTGTTAGATTGCTATTTCCAAGTGTGAAAGGCTATGTTTACTATTTGAAGAATTTATCCGTGGCCAAAGCGAAAATAATTTTCTTGTCAGCGAACTGATAGGCTTTTGTCTACATACATACATACATACATACATACATACATACATACATACATACATACATACATACATACATACATACATACATGTTTTCAAGAAGATTACAAAAATACATGTTAAAATTGAGAAAGATACTGTTAGATTCTGATAAAAAAAAGTACGTTTCTTCGCATAGTCGGTGCTGAGAAAATAGACGATGAATTGAAGCAGTTTTTATGTTATAGGATAGGACATTTTGAATTCCCTAAAATGTGAAACTAAAGTTGCTTTTCTTTTGTCATATTTTTGTTAAATCGAGAGCTGCTCTTTGGATAATGCACGCGTCTTCCACAAACATGATTTTCAGTAAGTGATGGATTCCGAAATATGTTATCCTAGTGACTTTTGCTTACCATAATTTTGTTTCGCGCTGAAATTTGGTGTGCAGAAGCATATAAAACCCAATTATGTTAATTAATAGGCTGTCGTTTCATGTAACTGCACATTACATATTTTCCGCAACTTATATGCGGTCTCATTATTTTTAAGTTCGTAATACCTGCCAGTAGTTAGAAATAGCTTATTATTCCCGTAAGTTGAATGTGTGGAATATAAAGTACGCATTTCATAAAATAAGTTGAAATGTTACTTCGGAAATTTATGTAAGCACCTCCAACATACTCGATATATTTTTCCTCCTTAATGTGATTTCAATCAAGACCATATTTGCCGTTTTCTTGGTTCTTATGTTACGAGAAGCAGTGCAGCAGTAAAAATGAATGTTAATGTAACAATCACCACGACAGTATAAACACCTACAGTAAAAAGATATGTAGACTATATTATATTGGTTTACAAATACGAATGGATTGAGTTGTGATTCATCCTGTTCAGTCTCGTCTCAAAAAAAATCCTGAATTCCTTTCTCAGTAGATTCTCCAAGAGTTGTGGTGAAAATAGCGGCCGTAGATTAGATTTATTCGAAGTATTTAGTGTTTCTTTACCAATCTTATTAGTTCATTAAATGACTTCATTATTTACCTGCATCTGACACTAAATGAAGGATTCAGAGCCATAGTGGGCCAAGCGCCATATATTAAAAACGGAGGAAACAAGGGTTAAAATTAAGTGAGAACCATAATTTAATGAAACATATAGCAAGTACAGTAATATAAAGTATGCACATTGAAACTAAATGATGTGTCAGTCTTCTTTAAACTATGGCATTTAGTTAACTTTAACCCTTGCTTTATCCGTTTTTAATAAAAGGCGCTTGGCCCACTATGGCTCTGAACCCTTCAAATATTCAATTACGTTCAGACAGAGTACATTGGTGGTTTTAAGATATTTGTAAACAGAGCCTAGGGCTATGGCGAGTAGGGTTGCCAACTCTCTCTATTTCCCGGAATCTCCCGTATTTAGCCTAATCTTTAATAGTCTTCCGACTCACGTACTTTTTTTCTCTTCGAGCATTTTTCTCCCTTATTTTTTTGCATAATGTAAAAATCTATTTGAAACATTTAATTTTTCCGTGGCTGAATGTGATGCATATAATGAATTCTGTTGTTCCAGAGATGCACTGAAATATACAATCTCTGTACATAGAAGGTAATACTTGCCAGAAATAGTTTCAGGGCTCACTAGTTTAAAATCAAACAATGTTAGACTTACAAATTTAGAAGAAAAAAACTAGTGAGTTGTGGTGTAAGCATATCAGGCAGCAAAGCTCATGCAGAGTGTTTTCTCTTATGAACAGTAAGTGAACAGATGTTCGAAACAGGAGCACGACACATCTAATCAAACAGAACTGCAAATTACTGCCAACTTCTACTGCTAAAATAGGGAATTTTTAGAATTTATTTGAAAGTATTACGTGAGGTAAAATGTCTCAAGTTTTTTAGTATCGCTAACTGAATTGAATAATTTGTCAACTTTCTATGTGAAATATTGTAGATTGACTAGTTCCCCGTATTTTCTTCAAAAACAGTTGGTAATCCTAATAGCGAGTCGCTGGATGATGTGGTGATAGTGGATCAGTAGTACATTGAATGGCAGGAGAAAACTCAATGCTCTTAACAGACGTGCCACAGTAGTCTCTTTGTCTACCAAAAATTCTACAGCTTGAGACTAAACTTAAATACAAAAAGCCGTCAATAGATTGAGCTACAGCTGGTCCACAACCTGGGGTGGCAATCTTGATGAGTATTGCGCTGTGACCCACATCGCGGATGAGGGACTTCTTGCGGTGCGGCGGATGCGAGCCGCTGACCGTTGTGACGGGCCCTTTCACCTACAGGTGATTGTCTCTTCCGTCCGCGATTCGATGAAAGTTGACCACAGGCCATTCTATGGAAATACCGCGTTCGGCGGAGGTGGATCTTTGCCCGTTAGGGCTATTTCTCTATTCACGAAATATTATTGGAAAAGTTTAATGGTTTCCATGACAACGGCAGTACATTTCCTTTCATAGCTTACTCGTTTGTCCATATTCGAGTTATTGTGAACTTACTGTGCTCAGAAATACTAATGACACGATAATTACAGTGTAGTGATGCCAGAAATACTGTATCCTATTATGCGATATAGAGCAAAAACGGCGCTGACATTCCGGACGATAGCAGTTCGCAGGATCGAAACAGGAGAGATAGAAGAGCTAAGAGCCCAGAACTAGTTTTTGATTAACTTATTAGAGAACACAATTTGCAAACTGCATGAACTTCACAAAACAGCACATCGAACTACACTCCATGAATATCGAATCCATAAATCTTCAACTTTATGTACGTAGCTTATTGAATAATATTAGTAATAGTGCCATTGCATCTGTCTTATTTACACAGTGATTATGGATGTCAGAAGTTGTTAAACTCCTGATAAGTTTGTAGGTATTTTTAATTTGTTATTTAATGAACCTGTATGAACTAGGTTATTTAGTGTCGATAGGATTGCTGATAGAGAGACCATATTTGGCGAGATGAGGCCGAGGATTCGCAATAGATTACCTGACATTCACCTTAGGGTTGGGGAAAACTTCGGAAAAAAACTAACCAGTTAATCAACTCAAGCGGGAATCGAACTCATGCCCGGCGCAACTCCGGATCAGCAAGCAAACGCGCTACCGTCAGTTGCAGTTTGTTTTCTACGACATAGGAATCGAACCCCCAAATATATATATATATATATATATATATATATATATATATATATGAGACTGTTTACAATGCCATTAATTGTTGACATTATGTCACTAAATTGTTGATCCATCTGCAGTTTTCCTCGTTAACAGCACGTAAAGGGATGGGTGGAATCTTGGATTCCCGTTGGATTCCATAGGCATAGCAGCGTTGCGTACAGTTTAGCTGTGATCTTACAGACTTGATCCGCAGTGGGAAATGAATAATTGTTTCCAGTGAAAATAGGTGGCACATGTGTGCCGTGCCAACTCCGTGCGAAAGCTGAAAGAAGCAGACAATGGTGGGATGAGAGCCGTGTGTTGCGAGAAGTTATTTTCGCCCCGCGTGTAATTTTGTTTGTACGGACACTTCTTTGTGGCTTGTCGCACCCAAGGGCATGTTTATCATAGCGTCACTTGGCACACAATCGGCTGTTTTATTAACGGCGCATCTCCGCCGTTGCTGCCATTCCTTTGTGATGCATTGGGATTCGAATGCGGTGTTTGTTGACTTCCGCGAACATTCTCAAACTCTTGGAACTCAGATCTACGTTCCGATTCTGATGGGTATACATTTCTCATTTGTGACCGAAAATGCCGATTTTCTCCATTTTGTATCATCATTAAGAAAGTGGCATATTGTATGGCTTGGCGCAAACCCAGTAAATTCTTCCACTACATTCAGCATGTTCTAACGTCATCCCTTTTTTTTATAAGAAATAACTATATATTTGAATCAACTTCTGAAAGGACTTTATTCTATTTTTGCTAAACTCAGTTAAAAACACTATCGTATTTGTCTCACTTGAATACACCTTTCTGTTAAGGAATGGTATTGTTCCATGCATTTTGTAAGTTGTATACAGAACTTCCACAATATTCACAGCACTTTTGAAAAGATCCTGTTCCTGCAATAAAGCCATTTTTATCGAGATCTCATTGCTGTTGTAGTTTCAGAATAAAATCCTTTTATAAATTATTGATTCAGTGTTATTTTTATATAAACTATCTGTGTTAAAATGCGATGAAACACTAATGTATTTCCTGATGCTGTAATGATAGCCACGTGCTGCAAATTATGACATAAGAATTGGTTTTATGTAAATTTCGAGTTCCAAATTCAGTTTTATTATAATAGCCGTAGTAGAAGTAGTATATAACAACAATTAATATACTCGTGTATTCAGAGTATGAATTCGGCGCAGTGTCATGGTTATATGAACAAGAGACAAGTAATTTGGTTTGGGAAATTATTGATAATATGGCTACCATGGTCGAATTTTACTGCCCCACTAACAGAAGGAACACCATCCAGACCCAGGCCACGGGCGTGGAAAGCTGGCCCTCTAGAGCTGCTAAATAAATAATCAGATTGATGCAGTAGAATTTATATAATCAAAGAGCTAGCTGGTGTTTATTATCTGACAGCCACTTCTGTTGCTCTAAATCAAGCAGCCGGGATGAATCACAGAGAAGTGCGGTAATTGTATTACTGTATCATCCGAGATGTGGGTCAGATGCACGAACTTTACGCTCTAGTGACGAAGACTACCTGCGCCGGGTTCGACCCCCGACCTAGGTAACAGTGTTACGTAAGCAGCAGGTTTCAGCAGTGTCGTGTTGTGCGGGTCCGCAGGCGCACGGCAGATAACGCCCCCCTCCCCCCCCCCCTCTGCGACACCGCGGGAGCAATTTCCCAAGCTTTGCACACCCAAAATGTAGGTCAAGGAGAATCCGTTACGATGTGGCAACGCTGCACCCACTTTCCCTTCCGGTGCTGCCACATCGGAGTCGTGGTCTTGCATGACCGATTGATCTGCTCTTTCATTCACACGAAATGATAGATCTGTCCGCGGTGATGCAACGCATCCTACAATCGATCCTCTCCAGCGGGAAGGCCGCCCGTCGGATTTCTCCCCGTGGACTGCATCCCAGCAGTCAGAGACTCAACCCTGACTTGTAAATTTGACAGGTGTTACGGATTTCCTTTTAGTTTTTTTTTTTTTCAAATGCAATTAGATAATTTTATATTTCTTTAACTGGGAAAAGATAACAATTAATACGAAATACATGTAAAAAAGTGTACCACTTTAATTATTTTCAACAAAAATTGAAAGAAGTCTGTAAATGTTTTAGGCAGAAAATTTCAGCACTTCATTAGACCTTCCACGAATAACTAAAAGTAGGCCTATATTAAATTTTAAGTAACACTAAGATAACGGAAGAGCTGTTAGAACTGATATGGAATGTAAACAATAACTTAAGTATTCTTTATATTTTATGAAGAAAATGTCTTTTGTTTATTGTTACATATTAACGAACTTCGTAGAACAAAAAAACTACAGATTGGAAAGTCATCAGTCATCACTCTTGAACTTCTTCTCGACTTGACACTAGATGAACACATGGAATTTTAGGATGGGGAAATGCTTGTAATTCCAATCTCACTCTACTAATGCTTATTCAGAAAAGAATAATTAAAATATGCCTTAATAAACCAATTGATTACTCATCCGAGCTTTTTGTTCACTGATTTTAATGTTTTGAAAATTAAACAATTTTATTATATTGCCTTATTAAACTTCATACATAAAAATCGTAATAAATTCAAATTGTATCATCATAAATAAGGAACTAAAAGATCTGATTTTATACGACTAGAGGAACCAAAGTGTTTCACAAGCACAGCTCTTAGCCATGGTACCTACTTTGGTCCAAGTTTATATAATAAAATAATTGAAAAATACCGAAATTTGGAAAATTTTAGTATCAGAAATTTAAAAAATAGCGTTAGGAATTTAATTTTTAAAGAATATATATTGATTTAATATGTATATGTATTGGTATGATTTAAATTGTTAAAATTGAAATTGTATTTTTAAGGTTAATTTATTCCTATAATCTTTTTTCTTGACCCACTTTGTGTCAAATAATTATCTCTGTTTGTGTTAAGTGTGTGTTTAGATAACTCCCTGAGCACGAGTGTTTACTCTTACAGGGAAGAATTAAGACTCTATTTTTGTACATGTTATTTTACTAACAATAAACATGGTGGGACTCTCGCAATGAAATTGTCACATTGTCTACGCTCCACATAAGGTGACACAGGGCATTATATCGACAGCGGACACACGTCAGCGCGCTAAGGGGGATTCGAACATCCGACCACTGTTAAAACTGGCCTACGATTAGCTATTATAACTGCTAAAGCGGCCGGAGCATGACACCCCACGGCGTGGCGACACGAGCAGGCTAATTGCACTGTAATCCAGTTGGGACACAGGACAGGAAAAAGAAGCGTCGAACAGGATTGACATGCCGGGCACGTTTTGTATAACGAGTTGCGCAATGTGCCTCGCATCTATTCAGCTGTAGAATTATTCCAAATTCAATTACTGGATGCGGGTTCCGGTACGACTCTACCAAGACGACAACTCCAGCCATTGATCGATTCTCAGTTTGCATCTAGGCTATTACTTCACCAACATGCAAATGTGCTGTTACAACACGTTAACATAAGGTCGTTCCTTATGTAAACAAATGGGTGGCGTCTGTAAATACGCTACGTGATTAGTTGGAAACAATTTTCCGGTAAGATTTACGCTTACAGAGTCAGCCTCGGTAGCGTAGTCGGTATAGCGCTGATCTTGTGTGCTCGAGGTTGCGGGTTCGATGTCGATGACATTTAAGTGTGCTTAAATGCGACAGGCTCATGTCAGTAGATTTACTTACTTACTGTTCGGCACTACAGCCCTATGTGAGCCTTGGCTTCCTTCACAATCAGTCCCCATTCTCTTCTATTTCCAATTTTTTCTTTCCATTTTCTCACATTCATAATTTTCAGATCCTCCATCACATTATCCATCCATCGTATTCTAGGTTTTCCTCTCTTCCTTGTTGAATAACATCTTGCTTTAAACACTTTTAGAGGTATTCTATTCTCATCCATTCGTTCTTGGTGACCTAGCCATTGCAGCCTTAATGATTTTGTAAATCTTACTATATCTTCTCCTTTAATAAGTTGGTTGATTTCTTCATTATATCGAATTCTCCACATGCCGTTATCCAAAACAGGACCATACCTTCTTCTCATTATTTTACGTTCAAATTTCCTTAAAGAATCTTGGTCTGGTTTTATCAGTGTCCAAGTTTCTGCGCCATATGTAACAAGTGGCCTTATTCATGTTTTATATATCTGTATTTTATCTGTCCTGGTTAATATTTTACTTTCTAGCAATGTCAGATTTGCAAAATATGCTTTATTCCCTGCTTGAATCCGGTCTTTTATGATGGCGCTCATTTTGATTTCATTATCCATTATATTCCCCAGATAGCGGAACTTTCCTACTGCCTTAAATACTTTCTGTTCAATCTGCAAATCACACGGTGTTCTTTTTTCTTCTAAGGCTGATAGGCTACTATCATATATTTTGACTTTTCTATATTAACTCTCAGTCCCATTTTTTCTGCTTTCTTCTCTAATTCTTTATATATTTCTATTATTTAATACATAGTTCTGGCTACAATGGCTATATCGTCAGCATATGCACAAATCTGGCTCATCTTATTGACAGCAGTACCTCTTTGATCTATATCCTTTATAACTTGGTGGAGGGCCAGTATGAATAATGTGGTAGACAATCCATCTCTCTGTTTCACACCTCTATTGAACTGAAAACTATCACCTACTTTATTATCAATGTCAGTAGATTTACTGGCATGTAAACAATTTCTGCGAGACAAAATTCCGGCATACTGACACAGCTGATATAATCTCTGCAGTTGCGAGCGTCGTTAAATAAACCATAATTAAAAGCCAGATTCGATTGTACGTAGGAAAGTGCAGATTTATATTAATTTCTTAAGGAAGAAATGTCTGATCTTTGCTTTGTGTTGTCGTAATGTTGGCTCTCTGATACCACGATGACCATATAGCAAGGGAGTTCCACTGCTTTGGAATGTTCAGTTTGGTTAAGTGAGCCAATCAAAATAATATCTTTCAAACGAAGAAGATGGAGTGACCAATTTAAATAATTATTTTACTGATGTGAAGACGGAACAGGACTGATGGCCTAAACTGTAATGTTGTTGATGGATTACAACAATATTTAGGGGACATGGATTGTTGATACTACGAGAACACAACAATGATGAAATGAAAATGGCAAGGGAAATCAAAGAAAAACTCACACACCTACAGTAGGTCTCTGTTCACAGCAGATCTCGTAAAATCTTCCCAGAATCAACTCTCGGCCTCATTTGGTAAAAATCGATGAGCTGTTTGACTCAAAACTGCGCCCATTTGATTGAAATACTGAATATATACCCATTAGACCTACATTCTTGAAGCAATGTTGAGGCTTTTTGTTAAGTTTCTACATGAATTACAGAATAGAAGACAAATATTTAATGTAAATAACAGGCGATTTCCATAACATTACATTATTATCTAATCCTGTTTGCAGTAGGCCTACCACTCAACACCAAATAAATATATATATATATATATATATATATATATATATATATATATATATATATATTATAAACCGTCAGTACATTTCTACTAGAGCCTACTACTAGATTTACGAGTACATTTTGAGAAACATCCGTCCACACAAATACGGATGGGACGTACAATGAAGACAGAGATTTAATGACCAATGTAACATTCCGTTTGTGTAAGCGGAAGATTTCTCTCTTCCCCCCTCTCGCCTTTAAAGAATTTCGCGGTACACCGGAACTCCATTCTACGTGACATGCAACTCCATTCGGCATACTCGTTTCTAAGAGACGAAAAGCGACCGCGGTTGTCTTGATAACTTACGTGGGATAGCATGCTGCCTTTTTATTTTTTGGGGTCGTGGATTTCATCATAACTGCTGACTTTTTCGTGGGTTTCCACAGTTCTTACAGACCAATTCTGAGTAATAAACTGAACTAGGCCCTGGGTGACTTCTTTCATGTCTCTTGCTCCTTAATGATCATATTGTCACCCACCTCAAAATCTTCATTTGTAACAAAGAACAAATAGTTATCAGACATCTACTTAGTGCGAAATTCCAATCCACCACCTGGTTTCTATGCTGCGTTAAGGCTGCGCTCTGTCCGTAGCGTACACAGCATCCAATTTGCATAAAACACCCAAATACAAAATACATAGAGTCATGCTATTGCTTTACAAAACCACAAGAAGTGAAGATTAGATGATAGCGTGGTTAGATCCGTAATGTCAAAATATTTGAAATAATACTATATAACTGTCTACCCGGAGCCGTTGTATCCACTGTAAATCTCACAATATCTGCCAAGAAATCACTCCTATGTTTACGCATCGAGTAGATATACCGCTTTGCATAATTTATTTGTTAAGAGGGCTATTAGTATTGACCTCAGTAGTTATCTCAGTGCACTTTTCTTCTCATATATCTCGCCATAGTACATATTCACATAAGACAACATTTTCTTGTTGTACCCCGATATTGCGTTAAACGAGTATTTAAAGAAGATGGATAATTCTTGGGTTATAAAGTGGGATTTCCACAGCTGCTGCCCTTCTCCCCACCACCAGGTGGTCTGACGTATCTATTACGTGGAATAAAAATAAGCCGAAAAACCAGCTGGGCGAGTACCACCAGCTGCGGCGGCCAGTTCATTGAGTCTCGCGTGGCGACGCTAGTAATGACCTCTTGCGTGTGCGCGCGCGCCACTGTTTACCCCTTGCAACTTCACATATTTTAGGAGAAAAGTTAACAATGGGGTGGAATTGTCACGGGACCTAGTATCATAATTGTGTTGGAAGGGGGCCGAAAAGCGACTGTTACTTAACCTAATATTAATGCTATTGGCAGTATATGACCTATTTACAAATATTTTTATTAAATCAACGAAAATGAGAGTAATATAATCCAGCTATAAAATAATAATAATAATAATAATAATAATAATAATAATAATAATAATAATATATTTTACGTAATTAATAATTTGCTCACAGTCATGATTGAACTCCAGTCTTTCGACACTACATAATTGATACATTTTCAGTCGGTTATTTAATGACGCTGTAGCAACTATTAGGTTATTTAGTGTGAATGAAATTTGTGTTAGCAAGATGCTATTTGGTGAGACGAGGCTGAGAAGATTCGCTTTACGGTCGGGGAGAACCTTGGACAAACCATGTAATCAGCCAAGCGGGAATCGAACCCACGATCGAGTGCAGCTCCGGATCAGTAGGCAAGCACCTCTGCCGACTTAGCTACGCCTGTGGGTCAATTGCAGTATGCACTATGAGAAAGTGAATACATGACAATACAGTCTACATCATTATTTATGTCTGTCATTGTAATGTAAATAGCATTATGTGAAAATGGATGTAGATATGGTAGCAGGAATAGTAACAATAGCTACAGTAGTGTTTATAATAATATTTTTAATTTTATTATCATTATTTCAAGATTTTCACCCTTATTAAAGTAAATTTAAAGCCACTTTTCTTAACATTGCATCAGCGGATGAACACCTCGTGAGATTTCCACATTGTGGGTGCAGTACGACCATGGGATCCACCTAACAAAATAGAACGAGGCATCATATTATGTACTGTCGGTGACTCAGGAGAAGACGAGAGCGGACTGAGGGGGAAGGGATGTGAACAGATAACGTACGACAACACGTCAATATTTGCAATGTAGTAAGCGGAAACATTAGGTCTCCTTCTGTTCAACTTAGCTTTAATTTCCATTCGCATTGTTACTCATGTTTCCTGCACGAATAATAACCTGGATACTGGGATGCTTATCTGAGCGATGTTTATAATAATCAACAGCGATAGTCACATTCTTGCCCCTCGTCTTCTCCTGAGTAACGGACAGTACATGAACGAACATCCACGAAGAGATATTCGAATTCACAGCGTGCGCAGAAAAAAAATGTTTTCAAGTTGCATAGTTTGATGTTTAGAAGTATCGTTTCGCACAATCAGCGACGCTTAATAAATTTAACATGAAGGTCAGTCGTTCTCATTTATGCGTACAGAGTTTCCTCGAGATAGGGCCATTATCGCACACTGCGCAACGTGGCTGGTCGCCCTTTACACCCGAAGCGTTTCCGAAATCTTTTTCCTGATCCGATGGATTGCTTACAAAGCAGATGGCGGCTAATCTTATCGCGTCCTCCCTCCCTCCCTCCCTCCCGCCCGCCGCGGCTCTGCTGATGTGTAGTACGTAGTACGCCGTCAGAGTATGCAATCTGCACTTCCTGTTCACTAAACGTGGTTATACGCTTGTATGTGATCCAACCTTGTGGACACATTTCCTCCTGTTCTAGTTTCATTCCCCTTTTTTTTTCTTCTGCCTTCCGTATGTTTTTTATTTCCACATTATGCCTGTCATTACACTTTTATATTCTTTCACTTCATTCTTCGTCCTCGTGCAGTTTATTATTTCTGTATTCTTTTCTTCATCTTATCTAAATTTGTGTATCTTCTCCAATGTCACCTCTCATTATTAATGCCCCAGTCCTATCTTAAGTTGCATCACCTTTTTGATAATGCTGAGCCGTTCTTAACTCAGTACTGTCGTCATCGCTGTGAGAATCTTTTGTTCTGACTGCAGCTTGGTATGGACGATCAAATTTATATTATCTTTTCCCTTTTAGATTATAGGCCTACATACAGTTTACAGAAAACACTAATTACAAATACCTATTGTTTTTAGAAAGCGATTGCATTTTCTGGTTACATTACGAATTATATAAATATTACTGCTTTTACTCTGGTGATTCTTGATTTTTGCTTAAAAATTACGTTTATTTTTATTAGAAACTACACCCTTATAATTTCCTCTGCGCATGATTCACTGACATCGGTTCCGATTTTCCATCCCTCATACCCCTAGCTCTACATTCACAAAGGGTTCATAAACCGTCAACCGTCAGGGTTGCTATCAAACCATCAATCATGGAGTTCAAGACGCAGTCCAGAGTCTTACAGAAATCGCCTGTTCGAAGTTCGTTTGGACAAGAATAGTTGTTGGCGTGCGCGAGACCCGTGTTCTGAGTGACGTAACGTTTCCAAGGTGGATGCTGAACTTCCGACAAGTCTTGCAACTTCCTTTCTGTGCGATCAGTGACATGGAAACTGAAGGTTGTAGAGATGTAAAATGAGTGGGCTAATTCTCAGCAGTGCGTTATGTGAAACTGGAAAGTATTAGCATTGAACTGAAAGACATGTCTGCCAGTTTAAAATATGCCATCATATTTTCTTTTTCAGTAACGTGTCATGTCAGGTAGAAGGCGAGAATATGACGAAAAATTCGGCACTTAACCGACATACATAATTGAGACATTCGTGTAATGCAACTTTTGTAATTAATCATTATTAATTTATTATCATTAACACAACGTAAACGTTTAAAAACTCTTTAGGCTAAGTACATACCGGTATGCATGTGGCGCGGAGACATGCTCAATAGCCTAGTCGCTTTTAATGAAAGTGAACCTGATTTCGATCCCGGGCAGAATTCGTAATAGACCCTATCTGTGATGGATGGAATGGATTATGTAATAACTTCTCAGAGTAGGCATAGACCTACTTCAGTTTCTGATGGCGTTGTCATATCATCGCTACTGAATAGCCTTTCTATTTGAAAAGGATGTTAAATAAAGAATTACCACTATTATAAATGACGTGTACAATGTGTCTGAATTCAGTAATATTTCCATTTCGTATTATTTAATTTGTAACTACATTGATTATATAGTAATTTAGGTAGATCAATCATTCAAAATTTAATTTTAAATCGTAAAGTATTATTATTTTATTATTATTATTATTATTATTATTATTATTATTATTATTATTATTATTATTATTATTATTATACACACGCTTTTGCTGTTTTACCACAAGACCCGTAAGCTCATATCTTAGATTTATCTACCTGCACACTAGGACACACTGTTAAATCCAACATGTGGCGTCACTAAGAAATCTCCGTCTAACATAATAAAGACAACATAAGGATATAGGCCTAGCATAGATGCGGAAAATATCCAGAACGGGGACGGATTCGAATATGCGACCGTGACATCCATTCGGCTTTGCACTTACTCTTCAAACGTTTGTGTAACAGAAATTGAATCTTACTACTCTCTGAAAAAAATAATCCATACATTCCCCAAAAGATGACAGCAGTACGCCCGACGCGGAAGTGTGTGGAATGACGCGGATTATGGATTTTGTTCCCGAAATACAGTAGCTCGTCTCGTTTGTGCTGCACATCTAACCTTTCCCCTCATTTGTTTCAGAAGAACAACTTCCTGGGCGTCGTCAAGGGCAATTCATGTTTGCGTGTGTGCGAGAGTGATTTATATTGAGCGACGTTGCCATGTCGGCTCTCTCACATATGTCAAAGAGTTACATAGTTACGTGGCAACGCGGCGCCGGCCGTCTCTGTCGCTTTCTATCTCTTCAAGGTTATCTCCTCGCTAAGGTCTATGCCCGACAAGTGGGGTAACCTTGTAGCTCTGCGCGCGCACGATGGATGGACGCGGAAGAAGAAGAATAAGATAGAGAAGACGAGGAGAAATGAAAGTTGGAGCGAGCGTAGCCGTTAGACATTTTCGCTTTCCTTAATCCGTTATTACGACTCTACTCCTCGTCCGGTGTCGCATTTGACACAATTAACGACCGGAAAAAAGAAGTTTAATGGGACTCCATCTCTCGAATGTGAATTGTTGGTCGCGCTTTGGCACTTGGCCCGAACTTGGCTTCTGCAGAGGCGTCCAAATTCGTGCCAGAATTTTGTCGTCCTCCTCCGAGGGTGTAAGCTTTCGACATATTGTCAACAATGGCATCCGGAAGTATCCATTCCGGAAAGAGACGCAACATTCTCTACTACACCAGTTGTACCCAAAGGATGGGGCGCGGCAGCCACTTAAACGGGCGAGTCTCATTGTTCAGAAGGGCGCGGCCTTTGTTTAGGGAGAAAATCTTGTACGTACTTTCCTTTTTTTTTCTATCTCATTTAAAATGCCTACGGAAATGTAATAATACAAATGTAAATGTGCGTATGTTGAAAAAGAGAAAACTAGCTGGAAATATCTGTAATCTTCCCTGAGTTCCAGTGAGCAAAGTAAGGATTTTACTAAATATGGATGCCGGTAAATATTTGGTCAGTTAGTATAAACCGAGCGAGCTGTCCAAAGAGTTTACATAGGCCATTTCGGGTTGGTTTTCCTTTATGGGCCACAGCCACTACTTCGTACCTACTTCTATTTAAAAACCTTATTCCATCAAAGCTTTTTATGCTGAGATACAGGCTGAAAATTTAATCGATGCGACACATTAATTATAACAGAAGGACTGAAACTTAATATGTATTTAAAAGCATAAAAAATAAAAATAACCATGCTGTAAAAATAAGGAAAATGTTTGGAGTTTGAAGTCTAACTGATGTGGTTGGCTGGGCACATTAGTTTGAGAAAAGAAGTTTCAGGAAAAATTATCTTATAATAATAATAATAATAATAATAATAATAATAATAATAATAATAATAATAATAATCTAGGGGGAAAGGAACTGGCCACCCTACCCCATTATTTCCTGGCCTAGGTGCCTCATAAGTGGTGCGTTCTTGATATCACTTGTGACATTCAAACCTATCTTCGGACAATTGACTAAACAACAACAATACTGAACTATGGGGATGCCGCTGAATTGGAAGGAGATATATTTAAATCTAAATTAAATACGACTTTACAAATGCTTTGTAAAATTTTCAGCATTCCGTTATTAGGACTTGTCACGCTCGTTTTTGAGTATCTAAGCATTTATTTCAAGTTTGCTGTCTTCATACCAGCCTGATTACACCATCAGCAAGATTAAAAAACAATTCATTCTAAGCTGCGATAACAATTAACAGTATCTTCTTTATAAACATTCCGTAATTTCAAACAGATATTGGAAGAAATCGTCATCGGGTGTATACCCAATTGTAATGTTAATAAATACATACACACTACATGTGAGAAATACCAGTGTAATCTTAATTAGACATCATGCCGTACGAAACATTGAAATATTTAAAGTATAAGCTTCGTTGGGAACAGTAAAAATAGGGGAAAATACAAATAGGTCTATTTGCTAAGAAAATTTTCTCATTCAGAATCATGTTAATTTAATACATCTTGATAATAACGCGTTTTCCATCATTTGTAAGATTATGTATTCCACTATTGTTGACATTCATTTTTCGACAGGTGTATATACGGAGTGTTCAGATTTTTGTTGCTATTTACAACTTGTTAATAATAAATTACTTAGGCCTACATACATTAAATCCATTCCTGTCGACAATGAAAGTTTTGTTATACTGCGTGTTCAATATTAGCTATACAAAAGAGTCATTCGATTTACTTAAACTTATAATTAATTTCAATCTGTGTAACTTTTTTCGTCTTCTTTTAAAATCCATAAAATAAAAACTAACTTTTCAGCAGTCTTCATTGTTAGTTGCGAACTAGTGCTTTTCACGCGTTATACAGTGTGCTCTATTTATTTTCTTAAAGTTATAACCTATGAACATGGTATGCAGTTGAAACCATGGAGTAATTCTATTAATTTATTGTAATATGTTTTATATAGGGTTTCCTACCATGGAGTAATTCTATTAATTTATTGTAATATGTTTTATATAGGGTTTCCTACAGGGTGCTCGATTAACGTTGTTACATTTATGACTGAAGAATTGTATTTCTAGGCCTATATAAACTGGTTTTTTTTTCATGTTGTTGCAGTGGACACAAACGAGTTGCCGGGCTCACATTCGCTGCTGGACCTGGGTGCAGCGTCCCCGTCGCCGCCCCCGGTGAAGCGCGAGCCCCCCGATAACAGCAAGGCGTTATTGCACGGCATCCTCAGCCAGCACGCCCACAACATCGCCACTCACGCGGTGCACGTCGCGCACCTCACGGCGCACCGTAACTCCGCCTACACCACCTCCACAACAGGTACGATACACGATACACCACCAAATTCAGTATTTTCTTTTGTGTCAATTATGAGTAGCCTATATTTTTATCGCTGTAGTTGTTTGACCTGTGTTGATTTCTCGCCTTCATATCGAACCATAGACTGAATGACAAGCATTCACCCTGTCTTGTATTAAATTAAAATAATTTATTACAACACTATCATTTCTATCCGACTTAAGTTCGTTATCATACACGCTTCTAGCAAGTCTTAAAGCTGTAGGCCTACTTTCATAGATAATGGTACCTACAATGAATTTGAATATATAGGTAAGAATTTATCTAGTCCACCGCTGTGGAGTAACGGTTAGCGCGCCTGACCATGAAACGAGCGGACCCGGGTTCAAATCCTGGTTGGGATAAGTTACATAGTTGGGGGTTTTCCCTCAACCAATTGAAGCAGAATTGCTGGGTAACTTCCGGCGTTGGACCTCGGACTCATTTCACCATAATTCATGTATCATTATCATCCATACAATAACCCAGGTTAAGTTCACGGTGCGGTGTGCTGTACTTGTACAAGAACGCGACCGTTTGGCTATCCAGTCATTCACAGAATAGGAGTGGTAAGGACAATAAGCCTCAGATTCAGAGTAAGCCTTCGGATCCTTCCTCCGTACAAGATAAAAAAGAAGGTTTTATCAATTTAATTCAATTAACATATGTCTTTAAAGTCTGTACGATATTTATATGCAACGTTTGTTCGTTATTTTTTCATGTAGATCTATGATATTACGAGAATGAATTCATTATGAAATGAGATTTACAAGGAAGAATTATAAGAAATGATATCTACAGCAGGATCTCTCAAGATTTGCCAAATATATAATTAGTAATTTTGTTAATTTACCATACGTTTTCAAGTAGGCTAAGTATATAAACTTTCCAGAAATGATCAGATTCTGATACGGTGAGAATGAAGCGATGGTGAAATGACCAAGTAGAAATATTCGGAGAAACCTGTTTCACAGCTTATTTATTCGTCATAGGCTGTATCTATCAGGATCTCACTGGAATCGAACTCCTTTTCTCTTTAGCGAGAATCCGCTATCGAATTGAGCTAAGACAAAACTACGGTTATTTTTATTGTGACCCCTTGAATAGTGTGGCACTGAAAGTGTTCCAAAAATGACCCTTTGTTCTATTGCCTGGAGCGCGTGGTGGTCAATTTATTTCGACGAAAGTCTAGAATCTCTCGTTCCCAAAGAACAGTAATTTTGTTGAACCTTCGGGGCGGGCGATGTAGTTCCTAGAAAGTTTGTTTATAACTCCGCGGTCTTGACGGAACCCAGGAATGTGGGAATGTGAAATATTAAGATGCCCGAATCCACATCGCAGCTCTCTCTGCATAGTGACAACCGAGCAGTAAAAATGAGGAAGTCAGGCATCGCACTGTTGCCGACTTGCTGAGTATCCAAATAGCATAAGGTCATTTACAGTACGTGGACAGGGATGTAAACCTCCACGGACATTTGAAGGAAGCGTCGACCGTCTCGTTAAAACGAGAACTTTAATCAGCCCTTTCGGTGTTCATGCCTATGTTCGATGCATTGACCTTTCTGCTAAAGTACCGACAAAATGTACACTGTATTTCATTAATTGTCGTCACCTTCTTCAGAAATTGGAGCTATTTACACATTGTGTCCTAAAATTTGTGTAGGTTTTGTACCAAAAGCATATTTTAACAAGTGGCGAAACTTCGTGCAGTCACCCTACCGGAAACAACACAGGACATATTACACAAAATAATGAAGACATGTTTAGTTATTAGGCCCATCATATAGCTTAATACAGGTACACAATCCTATTTAGGACTATATATTGCCTTATACCGTCTATGTAGAACTTCATTGATTACAAAAGGTAAGCGAACTTGGAATTAAATTTCGTCATAAACTGCCACATACCATTTTCTAAAATAATTGAACTTTGCTCTGCGCTTTCTGTCTGTAACATTATTTGCATTCAATCCCCACAGACTTTCCTATATTTTTTATAGGCAGTGCAGCTGTCGGGTGGATTTTCTAGTGTTTTCCTTTCTATTTTCATTCTGTAACAGCTCTGTTAACCTCTTATCATCTTCTTGTCACTTCTGAATATCTACTGTAGCTTAAAATAATTGATGTTCATTATACAATTGCACTTCATTACTAGTTATTTGTAAAATACGCAAATACGGAGCAAAAGCGAGAAATTAATGCAAAAAATTGCGTCTGAGAAATCGAGTCAAAAAATACTTACGTAAACTATAGATTTAGACGCTTATACAAACTGTTTAATATGCAAATTTAAATGTTTTGTGTCTGGTAATTGAGGGCTTGGGGAGGTATTGGCAGGCATGACACTTCCATTTGACTGTTGAGCAAGGAAATTCTCATTACAATTCCGCATTGGTAAGCAGATTTATCCGGTCGACGATCGCAATTACCCAGAAAGCGATTAATGCAAACGAATCAGAAAGCAAATTGAGCGATAAGAACAGTTGTTTGCGGTATTTCACAAAAGCCTGCACTATTTTGTTGTGTGGTGAAATTATGTCTGTGTTTTTTTATGTGCACACACGAGACATCTTAAAAAATTTATTATCAGTAATGTCAGTCATTCACGAACTAATAATTTTATGTACATTTTCATCAACATGGAATAAACAACGAAACTTTATTTGTTTTCCATTATTGCTAGTAAGCAAAGCCTCATAGTGAACTCAGTTCCGTGAAGGTCTGCATAACGCTATTCGCTTTCATTTGTTTCTCATGATGTGCTAGAAAACATAGCCTCCTTTCAAGTCCATATGTTTCTCTCATATAACTTTCTCGCTAATATCACTACATATAACCTTACCGGTGTATCAGAAAGAAAAAGAGAGAGCATGTAACAATAGTGATATCATGCGAAGTGCTCTAAAAATAAACATTCCCTCGCCTCCAAAATAAATTTGTGCGCACCATATTTGCAGGACTGTAAATGACTTGACTGTAAGCATACTGCACCAAACGCACTCTGAAATCGATAGCGTTGAAACGTGCTGATTTCCAGTAAAGGAGAGTGTACGCGAGATGTAAACTCGCTTCAAAACAAAACGCATGGTTTATTATCTGCGGCTTTCCGTTCCTTTGCCTCTCAATTTCAAACAAGAGTAACGTTATTACCGTAAATTCGTTATAGAACTTCAACTGTTTTTGTCTTTACGGATTTCCCTCAGACTTCGTCACTAAATTCCTCCCCAACTGAATTTTTTGTCTTTGCTGGCATGAATTCGTGTCACATGTGAGATGTATGAATAGAAATTGCTTAGAGCTGTGAAATGTTGAGGCAGAGTGGAGGAATATAGTAAAGGATGGGAATATCACAGATGAATAGGAGATGTGTTAGAATTGAGAATGTAAGCATAACAGATGAACTGAACAAATAAATTAGCATTAAAATTTAGGAGAGATATTCTACTGTAAATGTATTACGGTGAAGTTATGTTCAGTAGGTAATAAAATATGGGTTAAATAAAATTATAGGTAGAACAAATTTTTGACAGGGAAAGTATAAATATTTCTTCTTTGTTTTATTAAATCCTAGAAAGAAAAATAGATATTGACCTAAGCGATGTACGTCTGCAGAAATCCATTCTAATTCAATGAACGAAATATACAACGGTAAATGATATAAAAATGAGATGGAGAAACAAACGAAAGTGCATAAATAAAATTGAAATTATATTGAGCGAATTATTAAAGCAGATTAAACTGTTGAAAATTATAACGACTCTTTCAGTTGTAGTTTGTGAAACAATAATACGAAGATTAATTTATGGATCATAGAATAAATCAGACATGAAGAACATTCACGATTATGTTTTTTCCTATCTGTGGCACGTAAAGCAAGCATACTTGAATATTATGACATTTCAATAATTTCTATCATAATTTACGAATGTATTAATTGAATTTGTTTATACTAAACCAATATAAATGTGACAAAACAATAACTGCAAATAAGTCCCAAAAAAAAAATCACGTAGGCCCTATTAACGAAATGCGAAATCTTTTATAATTATATTCTACTGAAGGAAGATAGTGTAATAACAAGAAGAAGATTAAGACGCTCTTAGCTATGTAGAAGGTGAAAAGGGATGTATTAGCTCTGTTTGGATTTGGAATACACATGGATGTATCGACATTAAGCCATCTACGCATTCTAAGAAAGGGACATGATATCTAGAAAGAATGAAATTAATGTGACCTGAAAAAAGCTTAGGCCTATACAATATCAGAGCGGAATAATTCGTAATAGAAAATGAAGAGTGCAGCTATAAAAAAGAAGTATAAGATGACGATGATGCTGATTCTGCTGCAGCTGCCAATGATGATTATGATATGACGACGACAATGGTGATTAAATATGACATTTGTAAACATGATATCGTTAGCCATTGCCTAGCCCAATATTTTTAGCTGTGATTAGGTCTTTCATTTGATTTCAGATGTAAAATAGGAAAGTGTTATATATACTTGCATACCTCCATACAAACTGACAAAAGCCACGAAGTTGCGAGTCGAAGATCGAAACGGACTTGCAAAACCAACGCGCTTGATCCATGCTAGCTCATTTCGCAAACTGAAAGGGATGTTTTTTGGTAGTCGGAAGAAGCAGACGTAATAAATAATGGACGAGAAGCCGCAATGCAATCGATGTTGACCGCGACGCGAGTGGTAGGCTATATAAAGCAGACAGATCCAGCATCTCGAGCCATCTCGTCGCGGACCCCAGAGACGGTAACTGGCGGAGAATGATATACTTCGTTGGATAGCAGGAAATCTTTTTCATCGGAACACGTTGCTGTGTGGGTGTCTTTTATTTAACGATATTTCAAACTTCTTTCTCACTTCAAAATTGGATTAAGGGGCTTCCAGACTATTTCCTGTCTTGTTGTAGCAATGCTTGACGAAGAAATTTGTTCATTTCTATTTTCTGCAGAAACTTTACAAACGATCGATATAAGTATAACAAAGAGAAGGAAAATACGTATTAAGAAGTGCATTTCCAACGGAGACAAAAATGTGACATTGCAGCGGCAATATCAATATTATGAATACGTGGAAAATGCAACAGAGAGGTAATGAAGCGTGACATTTGTAATTGCTACAAATGTTTAATAGTAATTATTATGCATGGTCCATGCTTTTCCAATTAAATGGTTGTATTTTGTAATACTTGCACAAAAATTATACGCATTTATTCTTGAAAATTAAATATGATTTCGAACTTTGCCGCAGTTAAACAATTGACTGCTTAATTAAGTGAAAGAAAGCCGGGATTCGTTCTTTAGATCTAATGGCATGTACACCCTTTGACACTGAAATTGATCACCGTTCAGAGACTAAAGGCTGGTTCACAATAAACCGGGAACGAGAACCAGAACGAGAATTGGAAACGGAGAAACTTGAGAGTGAAGATTTTTTATTCACAATAAACGAAGAATGAAACGGCTATGCATATCGATATGTATGTCAGTAACGACATGTAAAATCGATATTACGCAATCTGATTTTGTACATATGTGTATAATTGATCAATGACGTTCTCTCATGAGAACAAGCCAGCCAACATAAACACAGGTGTCCACACCTGTGGAATAACGGTCAGCGCGTCTGGCCGCGAAATCAGGTGGCCCGGGTTCGAATCCCGGTCGGGGCAAGTTACCTGGTTGAGGTTTTTTCCGGGGTTCCCCCTCAACCCAATACGAGCAAATGCTGGGTAACTTTCGGTGCTGGACCCCGGACTCATTTCACCGGCATTATCACCTTCATATCATTCAGACGCTAAATAACCTAGATGTTGATACAGCGTCGTAAAATAACCCAATAAAATAAAAAAATAAACACAGGTTAATCAATTTCAGAATTTATGGCACAATATTTAAGAATTCAATTCACATCGTAATCTGGTCACATATACACGTTAGCATATATTGAATTTTCGTTAGTTAGACACGATACATGAGAAGAAATTATGTCGTGGCCTACGTGCTATAAAATACACGACGATCAAATAGCTTTATCGTGGCAACTGAATGAATCTAGTAGGCTGTGATCGGAAACGAGAACGGCAAAGTTGAAACTTGGGCAACTTCACGTTCCCGTTCCCGGGCTCCGGAAAGCTCCTTGTTAATTGTGAATGCTCACATTTAAATATATACATTTTAACAATTTTTCCGTTCCCGTTCTCGTTCTGATTCTCGTTTCCGGTTTACTGTGAACTAGCCTTAAGCCCCACCTCGGAATAGCTCGGCAATCATTGTGTACGTTGTGTTTACATGTGTGCGTTTTACATAGAGAGATTCGAAGGTCGGTCTTTGGAACAAGAAGAAAGAGCTCTATAGCTGAGCCATAAAGGCTTCTTAGGGAATATGTCGCTTCGTGACAGGCAGATAGAAGAAGAGCGATCATTTTCCGTGTCAAAGAGTGTACAATATAGTGTAAGAAATTTCTGTCAGATTTCTTCCGAGTAGACATACCTTTATTTTCCTTTGCATTCTTATGTTATTATCGCGTCGTCTCGATAGTTTCTGCTTTTGAAAACTGACCCTAATGTACGGTTTTAGGCCTTCTACTTGTGTCTGGAAACAGCGTACACTGTTAATCAGGAGCCACAATATAAATTGGGAGCTTTATGAAAAGTAAGCTCACGCAACGTATTCGGAAGAGCTTTGGAAACGGAAATGAAAAGTAAAGAGGATGGTATTTTCCTACACTTTCTTCGTCGTCCCGTGCTGCGATGGACTAGATTCCGGCGCGGCGGCCCTAGTCGCGTGAGCGGAAACCAAATCGGACGACGCGAAAGTTGCTACCAGCGGAGGTGACCCGAAATCGTCTGCCCTTAACGATGAGTCTGCGGCTACTTTTCGTGTCAAACGTGTTTTCAATAATGCATTCAAAACCTCTCGATTCCACTATTTCGGACATCCACTTTCTCCAGCGTTTCTTACTCATGCTTGCGAGTAACCATGGTAACTGCTATCTGTAATACTGTTCTCGTTATTCTGTAATATGCCTCGTAAAGTTTTCTGTTAAAAGGTAAAGCCATCCTTGTAACATGCCATGAAATCTTACGGTGTGCAGGGAGGCAGAGCTTCATGTTTACTTAAATGCAATACCAGAAAGAGAGACGTGATCAATTCTACGATCTAGGCTAATCTGTTTTGTCTTCTTTTTTTTTACATTCCTTTCAGTTATGTTATACCAAATGATTATAGCCTACTGGTTGAAATATCGTCGTTTAAGAATGTAGGCCTAGGCATTTGCGTTAGCTTCCCAAGGGTTGATTAAGTAAGCAGACATCAAGGGCATTTTCAGTAGAGAAGTCGTCTGGAAAACACGATCATCCCCAAACAGGCTATTAATTTCGTCCTATTTACATTATTCAACAAAATATTTCGGTCTGTATATGTTCATATTCACACACACACACACAATACCATGTCGCCTGTCAATTAGATAGGGGCGGAGTCAGAGCGAATTATAATGACAGGCAGAGTTACTGTATTATCTCATGCCTCCATATTAATTATAGGTCTACTATCAGTGTACTCATTAGAACCACTAACCAGCGTATAGGGAATTACAAGTAATGTAGGCCTACACTTCGCGTCAGTACCTTTGATGTAACAGGACTGTTTTCAATGGCCTTCAAACCAGGTTGAGCGTGAGATTCTGCTTTTTTCCTAGAGTTGGCGCTGACATTACACCAGTTAGCAGTCGACACAACGGAATATGACATACAATTAATAGGCCTACATCTAAATACATTATGTAATCAAATAATATAAATTGGACCGATGAAATAATAAATCTATTACTATCTGTAATGTCTAGACTGTAGAGCTCCTTTATAATGAGAGTTGTGACGTTGACCCTATCAGCAATTGAAATATGTAAAGATTTAATAGCGCTCAAAATGGAAGAACAAAACTCCTATGAGAAGTAAAATCATATGCCTATATGTATATTGTATAGCCTACAAATTTTAAACGAATTTGATGCATAATTTTATAATATATTATATTATTTTATAATATAATTTATTATTTATAAAACATAATTATTAATACAATTTGTTTATCACTGAGAAATAAGGAAAAGCTGTTAACTTGAATTTATTTGAAGCAAAGCGTTACTGGATTATGCAATAACGTAGGCGATGTTTGGATCCTGTGTCTCAACTCTTATATTCAATTATTATCTTAGCGTGTGCTCGATTATACTAACCCCTAGCGCTTGAAAGTGGAATTAAACGCCGACGCACAGAAAAACAAAACAGGAATATTCGCTTAGTGTCCATTCTATATAATCCCTATTCACTGCAGATACCATCTATGATATCGTCTTATCGGACATTTCTTATATAAAATTAATTTTGCCTTATGGTGTAATAATACCCTGGGCCTTACCTTTAAGAAGACACATTACAGCTCTGTTACTATCACAGATCCGTTGTGTTTCTGGAATTAAAATAAATGCTATAACCATACTTCGCACAGGATGTAGGCCTACTTTCAATCCTACGTCAAAGGGAAGTGGTAATAGTGCAAACCATTATCTGATAAAGGTTATAAATTATAATAATGAATATACGTGTAGAAATCCTTGATGTTGCGGAAGAAAGTTCAACATTAGATTTAGATGTTGCCAATATTAACGCAATTGGCGATGGCGTTCGGTTAGTGGATATCGTCTTCTGCCTAGTTATTTCAATCTTTCACGATCATCAGCTCAGGACAAACGTAAGCTTCGAAGCTTTTCTCACGGATACAGTTCCAACAATAATAATAATTAGTAACCGGAAATCAGTGCTGCTGTTTAAGCGATTTTGACGATTGTATAACGTACAACGCAGCGATGTGGGAATTCCCTTGTTCAGAGTAAATATATCGACGCGATTGTTACACAAATCGATCGTAAATCTCGGGGCGACGAGTAGCACCATAAAAGGGAGGTTGTTAAGAATATTTAGAGGACTTCTTGTTCTTCTTACAATTGAGAGAGAACTGGATGCTGCATCCGTAGGCCTGTTATGAAGCTGCTTTAGAAAAATGTTATATAATTTTTAACGTCTCCCTTTGTGACACGGTCCAACTGAAGTTTTTAAATGTCCATCATTAAAATTCGTGGCCCCATAATAATTCCAGAACTTGGGGAGTCTTCGCAAACGTGTTTCCCTTTAATCCTTTGAGGAGCAAGTATTTTATTTGGAATGGATTCCCAACGGCTGGAGTCCACCCCTCCGAAGGGCCGGCCGGCGGTATTATTGTCCATTCGCTGGGGGAGCCTTCCGTACTTAATGCGGGTGCGTCTGAGATTGACCCTTCACCTCGTTGGTCATTAATCGTGACATTATGTAGTGAGGGGTCGCCAAGGTCAGCACTGACCAGTCCGGATGACCGTTGCAGCACACGGAACGAGGAATAGGAAGCGGAGAGAGGTTCCCTCGACACCGGTTCTGCCCCGCGCGTTCCCACACGAGTCGAGGAAATATGGAACCTGCAACCCTTCTCCCGCTCTTGTCATTGGAGACGCTTCGATTTTGTTTGTCAACGGTTTAGCTGCGTTGACAACGCGCATTTCTGTTCCATGCTTGGAGCATTCTTTTGTTTTTGTTGTTTGCATGACAGCGAGTGTCTTGTGAGCATAAGATTAATTATTATATGCTACCAGCAGCATGCAAATCGTAGAAGGCTAACGTTCTGTGTAACTACAGTATATGAACAAGTTTCCAGTGCAAGTTTTTAGTGTTTTGAGTTAGCCTTCCCTTAGCAGTAGTGGTTTTTAAAAATGCGATTATAGAAATCTGTTGTTTCATATGGTAAAATTGTCGATAGAATAATTCCAAATAACCACAGTTCTTATTTACGATCGTGTTAACTGAATAAGGCGAACGTGAATTTATAGTTTCTTTCCTCATGTAATAGTATTTGCATATAGCCTATATTGTCGCATTGCCAGTATGCCTTACGTAATTTCAACAGAAGTTTGTGGAAACAACGTACTGGTTTTTACAAGTTTACATGTATATTGAATGACTATGCAAACTGAAAAGATTTTTATGTTATCATGCACTCTGTTGTTAATTGACTGAAAGAATCCCCAGATAACGATAGAAAACAACTAATTGAACATATGAGACAACACATGCGCGTGTCTAGAATTTTGCAGTATTCTACAATAAGCAAAACAATCGCGTTCAGAACACCGTTATCTTATGTTGTAAATCATTTCCTATCAAACAGTATTACCCCAAAATAGACAAATTCTGAATGCTATCCATATTCGTTCTTTCTTAATGATTAATAATGATTCATTATATAGTGCCACATAGCTCATCATACGCTCAGGTTGTAAACCTTAACGTTTAATATTAATTTGGCTATTTTAACGACATTTTAAATTTATAAACCATGTATCTTTACTTCGATTAGGTCTATATAACGGTAACAGCGGAATAGAAATGAAATTATTAGCATGATAAATCGACGTACTTGGAGGATAAACCTCTGTAACAGCTGTGTCCAAAATGAAATAAGATATGTTGAGAATAGAATTTCAGTCTCATTGTTCGAGGAATCTTAAGTCATTACAGTCATGTTCTTGTAAACTTGAACGCGCCGTAAAATAAAAACACGTACAAATAGATCGTTTCCTATTTTGGAGTAGATCTATATTGAAAATCCAGCTACAGGAAGTCAACATGGTAATGAGAAAAACAAAAGAAGACACCTTGAACGACGTAGAAGGTGAAACGCGAAACACGGTTCTGCCCCACTTTCATATCAGGGGCCTGTGTTGCACCTATTTGAAGGACCCGACTTATCTTCGCATCCAGTAGGTGTGATAACAGTGTTTCGTAACGAACTGCTACTTGCACATGTGACGGATATCACGTGCTAGGTAGTTTCCTGAGATCGACGTGAGACGTCCAGTAAAGGCCGGTTCACAATGACGGTAATATTGTTAAAATAAATGTATTTAAATGTGGGCATTCACGATTAAGTATTGTGAATGCTCACATTTAAAGACATTTTATTTTAACATTATTTCCGTTCTCATTATCGTTGTCGTTTCCGCTCACGGTTTATTGTGAACTACCCTTAAGCTGACTTGCTTTTAAAAATGTATATACGAAATCTGTATAGAATTTACTCCATTTTATGTTAAAAAAAATAATGAAAACAGTTGAGGCACCAGGTTCCAAGTCTATGTTTATCCACCTTTGGACGAAATTGTATTAGCAGTAGATTCTGAATCTACTCCCGCTTCTCTATAATTCTATTGATACATGATGTTTCGAACTACGTTTTGCCCCCTTTATTTTAAACGTTAAAAATCTTCGACTGTTCCAAATATATCTAATGCATTAGTGTGTCGGTTCCAAAACCCATCTTGTTCATGTTGTTTCCATTAACCGCCTCATCCTCATGCAACCATATTGGATTTAGGCGATGCTGATTTCGTAATGCTCTTTATCCATTCATATCTTGTTTAAGACAAGAATTTGATTAGTATTTAAAAGTTTATTAGCATAATCCAATATTGAAATAAAATAAAATAATATTGAAGGTATTTATTTTTATGACTGCAACAGTTAATACATAGATTAGGTTACTTGTTACACAAGGTTATGCCTGCTTGGAATACTAAGTTTTCTCGGTGCTTCATTGAGGTTTCATAATTCAAATTTTGAAGACCAGGACCATCAATTTTCTAGGCCTATTCATATTTTACCATTTGCTCTTGACATTAAGCTCAAGTTACATTTCTTTTTATGTATTTATATTTTTCTGTTTTCATCTGTTTTTAAGGCTAATGTTTTAAGTTATGATAACATATTATTTGGTTTATAATTTCAAAATACTGCAATTTCATTACTTTTTCAGTAATGTAAATAATATTTTTTAGCTTAATATTTTATAAGACTCAGAAAGAAACAGACATAAAAGTAACTTCTTTTGAAGAGAGAAGGCCAATAATTAGGCTATTTGAAGGGTTCAGAACCATGGTGGGCCAAGCACCATTTACTAAAACCGTAGAAAACAAGGGTTAAAATTAAGTTATCATCATAATTCAATGGAAACATATAGCAAGTAATATAAAGTATAAACATTCAAACTAAATATGTCAATCTTCATTAAACTATGGTATACACTTAACTTTAACCCTTCCTTTCTTCATTTTTAATAAATGGCGCTTGGACCTCTATGGCTCTGAACCCTTCATTTGTTTTGGTTCCAAAAACCCTCAAATCCCTGATTGCAGTTCCAAAACCCGCGTTGTTCAGTGTATCTTACGTTTCCAAAGAACATCTTATCCAAGATATGCCTTATTTTGTAAAAGTACTAGAATTTATTGGCATATGTTTGAAAGTTACATTTCTTAATACTATTGGTACAAATAAATATCTCTGTGCTATGCTTCTTCCAAAAGTACTCTGCAATGTGAAGTACGTTTCATTTTCCTGTTTTACTGTGAACAATTGAATCAGTATCTGGATTTTATTGGTCATATATTATTCTGAACAAACATTAATTTTCCTTTTTTTTTTAGCGCTTTGTTCTTATTTTTATTTATCTTCGTTTGTTTCACTACTTGCATTGCGATAACGGAAAATGAATTCGGGATCAAGTTTTCAATGGCGTGGTAGATCTATAAATAACACATACGGACAAGTGACGATCGGATGACGACCTACCGGTATCGCTTCCCACGCAACAGTAACAATGTGTGTATAAATAAGCTGATTCTTTTGATATGCGGATTATGAAGAGTCGAGCGTGGAAATTTGTGATCACATTAGTCCAGTGCTTTTCAAGCAGAGGTACGCGTGCTTTTGGACGCTGAGATAAATCAAATAGATAGGCCTATATTTATAATCTGACTAAATTTTTACCGTTCACTGTAAGATAAATTAGTGCCATATCGGTAATGTTCGCCAAACCGGTAACTATAATTATGGCTGCTGCTAGCTACTATATCGGCGTTCTACCACTCAAGTTCTAACAATTTGGCCTGTTTTCCGTTACATTCCTATACACTTAGATTTATCCATTACTTCTCACTGCCAAATTGCCTTTGTAATGTTGGCTACCATGACAATATTCCGAATATCATTTCATTCGCATAGTGATCAGATCACGCGATTTCGTAGTAGCCATAATTATTGTCTGTTTAGCAAACATTACCGCAATGGTTTCTTATTTTTTTATAAACTTCTTAATTTTAAACATTATTAATTAATTTATTGTTACAGTAAAATGTAATTATATTAATTTTGTAATATGTTAATTACCTCTAGGTATCTTAGGCCTATTTTAAATATTTCATTACATATGCAATATAGTCTACACACATAGACTATAAAGAAATATAAATCAGGGAAATGAAGTTTTTTATGATTGATAGCTGAAAAAAGATACACTGAAGCATAACTTAAGCAATTTGAATGGGGAGAAACAGCTAAAAAAAAACTACTATTTTAGATTAGATTCAAACGTTCTAGACACTGTTTTAATTGATGATGATCAAATAATATTCGCGGAATATGAAAATAAGTTACAAATGACTACAGAAAAGCTTTTAAAAGTGTGGCAATTACATATATAGAAATATCCACAGATAAAACTAGAAGTGTGGCCTTCCGAGGCAAATACTCCTGAAGAGCGAATATAACCAGTGAAGAAATAATTGTAGAAAAGATACAGAGTTTCAATTATTTAATGTGATCTAAAAAAAATTGTACAAATCCCAAGGTGTGTGTGGCACTATAAAAAGAACACTACGAAATAAGCTCACAAAGGATAGATAGATACTATGCTCAAATACTACAGAGTGATGTCGGTCCTAAAGTTGATGTGTGGATCGGAGAACTGGGCCATGAACAGAGCTGATAGAAGAGCAGTGGAGGCGGCTGAAATAAGATTTTAATATACGTAGGCCTAGCTAGTTTCAGCCTTAAAGATCACACAGGCAATGGTGCTATTCAGTAACTACATATTTTTAATCTGAGTGATAGAGTTAAGAAAATAAAATAATATTTTACGGATGAAATATACAAACATTACTCAACAAATTCGACAGTATAGACCAGTGGTATTCAATCAATGGAACGCGTACCCCCAGAGGTACGCGCGGTTGTCTCAAAGGATACGCATCTCACTAACTAGTTATGAAAAATGGTAACATATTTATTTTATTAAACTTATTAAAATTATTATTGTAGTTTACATATTTTTTTTTTTTTTACAATATCAACTCTTATTGTTCCTTGCTTCAATAACAGTTTATATAATTCATTACTATTAATATTATTGCATCAATATATGATGATTAATAATAATAATAATAATAATAATAATAATAATAATAATAATAATATAGGCATATCATCAATCATAGTCATTTGTTATTATTTTGCAATGCAATTTGGTGGTACAAAGGTAAAAAAAAAACAACCAAAAAAAAACCGTATTTTGGGGGTGGGCAAGCAAAACAGATGGAATACCACTGGTATGGACCAACGGCAAAGTGTGATATTGGGAAGACATTTTCTGAGGCGAAACAGGTCAAAGATCTCTCTTGAAAGGTGTTGATGATGATGATGATGATGATGATGAACAAGATGACATGATGCGTCGGAACGGGCGTGGAGAATTAAGTCATCGTGGATAATGTATTAAATTCGTATGTATCTTGAATATTTAATAAATACAACGAATTAATAATACAGGCTCACTTCACGCAAAAAAAAAAAAATAAAAATAAAAAAACAAATAAACTTGAGAAACACTAATACCATTTTCTTCTTCACTAAGGACTTAAACAACTACTCAAGTATTTAGGCACGAATGACCATTGTGCGCCCCATAGACTAAAATGAACGCAGGAAACCCCGGCAGTGGATGATCGGCTTCACGATGCTGTTGGATTTGATTTTCTGAATTTCCTCGGAAGACACCATGCGTTTTGATATAAACACGTGTAATACACATAATAATGAGCAAGGAGACACGTGCCAGCCTGCCCGGGCCCTGGAACTCTCCTTGTGTTTCCGATAAGCCCAAAAGAACTTGTCGGCTAATCTACAAATCGGTCATTACGTATGATGAGGAAATGGTGTACAGAGGTTTCACATAATGGGAATGTGACACTGCTGACGTAAGCTATTACCAGTTTAAAATACCACGTTATTTTATAACGGCTGAGAGAATAGCTGCTTGATATAGAGATCGTCAAATTTCAATAAAAATGACAAGGGAAATAATAATAATAATAATGATAATAATAATAATAATAATAATAATACATTTCAGTGTGTTCAACTACCAATATTTTAAATCGCTTTAACATAAACCATACCAAGTTCTCTTTTAGAGAAACACAGAGCCCTCAAAAAAAGTCTTTAAGTCGCCGTTTTTTTCTCGTGTTATGTAATAGTTGACGACACTGTACGAAATGAATACTTATTGAATAAGGAAATTATCATGAAGTGTGATCAAAGGCTTTGGACGCTGATCAATGTCGTACGAAATGTTTTGTCTTTGCAGCAAGTCACAGAATTATAAATACGAAACGTTTCTTATTGGCTTCATCTTAAGGGAAAGCATAGGAAGGGGAACCAATGTATTGGATTCGAACCGAAGAACTAACATCCGGAACATTTCTACATAATTCTGTGATACTGTGCGAGAACCGCACCAAGTGAGAGTGACATTTGACCGCAGAACAACAAAATATGACGCATATCGAGGGCGAAAAATTAAAACCAAGAGCTGAAACGTATTTGGCATTCTCAAAGCTTTGTTGCTGTACAAAGATAGTTGCGATAAAGTTGAAAATAAATTCTATTTTCTTTTTTTGTTTTAGAGCATAATTAATTGATTTTCGCATATTAGAATATAAAGTATAATAATAATAATAATGATAATGATAATGATAATGCGATCTTTATGCATTGGACAATGAAGTCGTAGTTTCTGTAGTTTCGGTATTTACCCCGTTTCTTTTTCCGTTTGGTTTGTAATTTTATTAATCTATTTCGGATAAGGATTTAAGTTATTTATTTGTTAATTTTTACGTCGTATGCCCATATTTTTCTGTAATTCATTCTTTCATTCATTCATTGTTCTGCCCAAGGGCAGGTCTTTCACTGCAAACCCAGCTTTCTCCAAGCTTTCCTATTTTCTGCCTCCCTCATTGTCTCCTCATATGATCCATATTTCTTAATGTCGTCTATCATCTGATATATACTCGTATTTCATCATTCATACTAACTTACTAAGATCGTGTCTCAAAGAAGCTACATTTTCAGCTGAAGTGAACTAGATAGTTGTCTAAAAAGCCGGATGTGAAGTCAGAAGTCTTGAGCCAAAGCTGCATAGTGCATAGGAATCAAGTCCTTAGTAGCTAGTAAACAAAAATGCTTGCTTAATTGATGACTTGTTCACTAAACAAACATGGAACATGGATACCTCATCAGCAATTGGGATTATGAAATCTGAAGATACTTTGGAAGTGAAATAATGTAAATATAATGTAGAATAACACGTTAACTTTGAACATTGACATTGTTGGTACCTTCTTTACAATGTTTTAAACATTATTGTAATAATATATTTTTCCACATAACTCGCAACGAAACTGAATTAGAACACTGCCTTCTTAATTCAGTGCTGCACCGTGATGTCATGGTTTTTAGAAAAATAGACTATGAAGAAGGCCATGTTTCAAGCATACATGTCCAAATCTCCCTAGTGTGTAGTTTACAAGTCACCTACTTGCTAGTCACTAGTGTGTAGTGCAGACTTGAGCTTTGAGACACGGCCTAAGTACTCGTACATAGCTGCTAACTACGTTTCTTATGTCATTTCTTAGACTGTCCTTCCTTTCTTATAACCTCAGTACACATCTTAATTGTCACATCGGCTGACTGTGACATGTAGGCCTGTATATGAATGACATCGTCCAAGATATAATTTCATACAATGGATGGGATATTGTAATTATAAAAATATTAATCTGATTATTTTTCTTACATAGGCTATATTTTAGCGTTATCTTTATACAGCATCATTATAGCCTACATAATGACCTAATTTTTCACTCGTAATCTGTGTATATTTCTACTTTATGTAATAATAACCGAAGACATGACATAATGAAAATAAGTCCGAAGTCCGTGACCGAATTGGGCACTGCAATTAAAACCCCAGAATACATAGTTGATTTTCGCAATTGCGTTTCCTTGGAAACGACGTCATGGACACGGAGCCGGAAGAAGATGCGCTGCGGGCTTATCGGTGCACGTGCTCGGGCGCAGTCACGTTCCCCACGGTTTACCCTATTTATTTTTAAGCGCAAAAAGCGCGACTCTAATCTACCTTGGCCTTGAGTTGCGCCGTTTTGTAACAGTCGCAGCTCTTCACGGCCAAGTCCATGTGTAAGGACATGGGTCAGCTACCCACTTGATGGTTGCGCTGTGTCACCACTTTCCTTTCGATCCACGAATTCAGACCACAGGAGAAAGAGGCAGAAAAAGTAATAGGTCTACAGTTTGCATTGTTTTATTTCTTGCTACATATTACAATTAAACGGTTTAGAAACATGCATTTGCCATTTTCATACAAAAATATATATATTTTTTTTAATTTATAGTTCAGCCGTAACTCATCTGTCGACTTCTTTAAGGCAGGGGAATGCAAGTCCAGTTATATTTGTAGTGAGCCAAAGCGGGTGTGAGGCACTTTTCTTTCGAGTAATTTGCGTAGTTTCCCATGTCAGTTTCATTTTACCATTGTTACATTTACACCGCATCATCTCATGGCTTATCACTCTTTCCCCTCTCAGTTTCTGTTATTGTGAAGGTTACAAAATAAAGAAAAGTGACAGTTAATTTTTTAATACCATCAGCCTACTCTTGCATTTGTTTTTGATGATACTCCCTTCGAATGATATAGACTCGTCTTATAGGCCACATTAAGTATAACAGCATTATAAGATGGTGTTTTCCCGACGGTCCTCAATCAGTGCATGACATCACTGCTTCCTGTTCATTAGCCACGTTCCTGTTACACATAAAATTTGATATTTTTCCTATTTGTTTCTGCAATAAAGACGTACTCACATAAAAATCTACAGAAAATTATTCCTCTTAGTTCATATTTTTATATATTATTTTATTTTTAGATTTTTGTATTTTATTTGCTGTCTTTCCACCTTCCAGTAATAATGTTATGAGTTTTGTGATGATGATGATGATGATGATGATGATGATGATGATGATGATTATAGTAATAACAATAAATATGTCTATACTATTTATAAATAGTGTTACTATGATTGATTTTATTGAAAAACTAATTAAAGTTGCACATGGAAATACACAGAAAGTGGGAAATAAGTAATAAGTAGATTCCATAAAGTGTGTTGCTTTCGTGTTCAAGCGGAAGAAGAGGGAGCCACGTCATCATGAATATATATATATCATTGCAATTGAAAGATATGTAATAATAGCAATAGTTGGGCCGAACGGCTTGGGTATTGGGAATCCGATGTCAACAACAGAAAAGCCATCTCAGCAATAATAATAATAATAATAATAATAATAATAATAATAATAATAATGTAGTTGTTTTGTATGGTCGCGTGGCTCTCAGTTTCACCCCATATTTCTAAATAATAAACCCCTTACAAATTTCTTCAGTACTCATCTCGATTCTGAATACACGACCCCAAAATCTGTAGAAGGGGCACAAATGCCAGGACTGGATTGTGCTGCATTGTCTCCGTATCTGACAATTTCGAACCCTTAATTTTGCTCCACCCTAGCAGAATATGTTTTCCATCCCCAAAAGGCACTGTGCACTGGGGCATACCCAATGAGTTGAAACTCGTTGTAGATGACCCGAAAAATCCACTTCCACACCTGGGACGACTTTCCCCGCATCCCCTAAACTTTTGCGGTAACAGAGTCCTAATGGGAGACCTGCACTGATTACAGCACGAGAGCTGTCGTGGCCTATTGTTGGGCTTGTTTTCTGCGCAACACCCGGGCACATCATTTCCACCCCCCAGAAAAGGCAGAAGGGGTTAGAGATGTTTTGCAAGAGAGGGTGGAGACATCTGTCATATCGACGTAACCAGCTGCTCTTCGCCTCGTAACATTACAAACATCAACATCATTGTGTTGGCACACCTGACATTCCCCCCTTTTTTTTCTCTCCTTCGTTTTCGCAAATACTATCAACTTATTTTTGTACAGGGCGTTAACCCTTTTGCTGTTTGTCGAGCATTTTTCACATCTGCCGCTATTAAAAACAAGGTCGGGGTCAGGATGTCACGTGGCGGCGTAGAGGGCAAGGGCAAGGTCGATCGGGCGGGCGGAGGCAAGAAATAGGCTCTGCTCCATATTTCTACGTGCCAAGAAGTGTGCCATTGTGTCCACACGGCGGTTTGGGTTTCGAATGAGATAAAAAAGGGCACATTTCATATTTTGTTTTCCACATGCGTGTCTAATAGTTCTCATTTTTTTTTTATCATTTCCATGGAGACGTCAGTTGAGTGATTGTTTATCTCTGGATTGTGGTTGCGAAAGTTGGCGTCATGAATCGCATTCTGGCTTTTACTGAAGAAAGTTATAAGGAGGAGATAATTACATTTATTAATGCGTAACTCGACTTCTTTTTTGTGTGTGAAACGAACTATAAATATTTTACCTTTTTCTTTGGCTAATGAACAACAAATCGGGATTCTTGCAATATGAAGAAATGAAACTGAGAATTCATATTCATACTTCATGCTGAAGTCTTCACGCCCAAGTCCATGTGTAAGGACATGGGTCAGCTACCCATTTGATGGTTGCGCTGTGTCACCACTTTCCTTTCGATCCACGAATTCAGACCACAGGAGAAAGAGGCAGAAAAAGTAATAGGTCTACAGTTTGCATTGTTTTATTTCTTGCTACATATTACAATTAAACGGTTTAAACCTGAAACAAATTAGTGATTCCATTAGTTTTATCCATATTTTTACATTGTGTAATAATGATTTTCTACAAGACTGTAGGCCTAACTAGTGTTAAATTGTTTGCAGTTTCTTTCTCGATAATATAGATTATTATTATTATTATTATTATTATTATTATTATTATTATTATTATTATTATTATTATTATGTCCACCACTTTGAAGTAGTGATCAGCATGCCTGACTGCGAAAGTAGTGGGCCCGGAATTGAATCCCGATTGAAACAAGTTGCCTGGTTGATGTTTTTGCGGAGGTTCCCTCAACCCGTTAAGAGCAAATCATGGATAACTTTCGGCACCGGACCTTGGGCTCATGTTACCTTCATTATCACCTTCATCTTCATCCATTCTATCTACTTCCATGCGGGTCTAACAGAATCCGACCTAGTAAGTGCTTTAACATCAAACAGTATTCTGCACCTTAATCGCCAATAAAGAAGGCAGAGCCAATATACATAACTATGGTCATAGTTCGAATCATGAATTGGGATAAGCTCAAAATACGGTCTAGAGTAAAGGCTGGTTCACAATAAACCGGGAACGGGAACGACAACGAGAACGAGAACGGAAATATTGTTGAAATACATGTATTTAAGTATGAGCATTCACAAATAACTTTTACGTTCCTGTTCCCGGGCTCCGGCAAGCATTCTCGTTAATTGTGAATGCTCACATTTAAATACATTTATTTTAACAATATTTCCGTCCTCGTTCTCGTTGTCATTTCCGTTCCCGGTTTATTGTGGATCAGCCTTTAACCTTGATAGCGTTAAATGTCTTAAGTGTAAGATTGAATTGGACAGCCAGGTAGCTCAGTTGGTAGAGTAACTGACTACGAACTGGAATATTCCGAGTTCTATTCCAGGTGGTGGCGGGATTTTTCTTGTTGAAAAAACTTATAGAACGGCCCCGATATTCACTCACCCTACTATCAAATAGGGTACCGGGTCTTTCCTGGAGGTAAAAGACGGTCGGAGCGTGGTGCTGACCACATCACTTCATTCTATTGCCGAGGTCATGAAAGCAGGGAGTTCTACCTCGATGCCTCTCATGTGTCTTCATGGAGAGGGGATACCTTTATCTATGTTTAGATGGTGGATTATAGGTAGCTAGTACAAACCCATTAATATTTTAAACTGTGTCCAGAATTACATTTTTACGTGGACGAGAAATGGCTGGTAAATTTCGCTCTTGCCCTTTCATTCAGGGACAGTTCTTTCACGTGCAGTAAATCTAGGAGACTGACCTGTATTAGTTCCTCCGGAAAGAAGCCATCATGCTAATATTGTATCATAATAAATCTCGATTCCACTGGATAGCCTGCTAACCATTTTGTCAATGTTTTTATTTATTTAAATTATAGGCAGCATGTGGAATGGTTATTGTGGGACCCTTTTCCATCCCCGAAGTAAGCCTACCGGTGTTGAAGGCAGATTAGGTTTTTTGTTACCCGAAGGAAGATTGAAAATTGATGTTCTCAGATACGTCACGACTGCTGTTTCCAACTCTCTTTTAAATTATCCTGCCACTTTGCGACTTTAAATAACGCCTGAAAGTATTAGAAATGAGTTTGTTTCGTAGTGTTGTGTAATAGGAACAACATATTCAGGCGTGAAGGATCAAATCCTAGGAGAGTGGAGATGGTTCTGACACGAAGCTGTGTAAATTGTAGAGCTGCTAAGTTTAGCATTTTGTTTTGCAATGATTGTATCTCGTGAGCACCAAATACGAAAATACTTTCCTTGCAGACAAATTCCTCTCTGACATGATTCAAACCCAGAATTTTACACAATTTTCTATGTAGGCTATAGAATGATGGTAATAAATTATTAGTCTCTATCATTTGTAAAGGCCTGTAAGCTATACTGTTTTCGTAGCAAAAGTTGTGTTCATTGCTTGTTTCCCTTAGTTCACATATTTCTTTGTATTCTTTTGTCACTTTACTTGACGATGATTACTTTTATGTTGCCAATTTTAATAATTGTATTAATCAAATTAAAATCACCTACTAACTGGCAGATTGATATTATAATATGCGATGCCTGGAACAATGAGGTTCTTATATGTCATCTAGAAAATAAAAATATTGAGGAAACACATTTTGTATTGTGCAAAAATATTTTTAGGATTTCACATATAGGTCTATTTAGCTCCAATTACGAGAAGTCTACATACCTAAATATTTTATGAGGTTTTGTTTAGGAAATAAATCTCTCTACCGATTTTTATATTTTATAGCAGTAGTTATTATTATTATTATTATTATTATTATTATTATTATTATTATTATTATTATATTATTATTTTGTTTTCGTACGATTCTTCTTCAATTTATTTTTATTTTTTTGTTTAATTTCATGTACTTTCTTTTGGCTACATTTCTCTTCTCACATTCATATATTTTGAATAATTTAATTTCTCTCTTTTTCCACATCTTAATGTGATCTATTTCTTATGCTATTAATTCAAATAATAGGTATCGCCCCTTTTTTTCATATTTTTTATTTAATATGCTTGTATTATTTATGTTTTCACTCTTGTG
Source organism: Periplaneta americana (assembly GCF_040183065.1). NCBI lineage: Eukaryota > Metazoa > Arthropoda > Insecta > Blattodea > Blattidae > Periplaneta > Periplaneta americana. The sequence continues at coordinate 123,506,345 of NC_091119.1, forward strand.
CAACTATTGTTTTCTTTAAGAATATCATCTCTGAACTTTGCATTCTGGACATATAAGTAGGTTACCCCATGTTTGATCCAAGTATCTGTAGAAAATTACCGTTTCAGAGGGGTTTTGTCATATAGGTAAACTCATGTTCTATTGTAATGTGAACTTGGAAGCCCTGCACTGTAAAACTAACGTGCCGCCTTTCTATTGTTTTAGGCTCTCTACCGCCCAGCCCTGCTGACTCCGGTGTTTCCGACGTCGACAGCAGCAGTAGCGGCCACACGTCCAACGACGAACTCAAGACGCGCCTCCAGCCCACACCAGGTCAGTCCTCACCAAAATATTCTTCACTGATATGGCCCGGAACATTAGAAACTCAAACACTCCTTCGAGTAACTCGAGAGTGTTGCTGAGCCCTAATAACACTAGCGATATAAATAACATCTTTGATATACTTTTATATATAGTTAGAACGAGCAACACATAGTAAAACACAACTAACGGCTTTCATTGCCATTATGTGCTTATTCGTTATTGATAGACAGTTGAGTTGTGGTTTCAAAGACAGTAGTTTTTTATTCCGTCATTGCAGATGACCTTGCATAGGAGCCTCATAAGTGTCATGTTTATTTCGACATGCATGAATGATATAGCTGATAATTTGCTGGAACTGTGAAAAAAAAGTCAACACTTCTATTATCATAACTTTTCAGTTACGTGACAGGAAGCATTCTTTTCCGTTGTTGCGTAAAATAAGTAAAGATTATCTAAAATAAATACTAGAGTATTCTATTAATATACACGAGAAGAACAAAATGGAATCAAACGTGGGGACATAAAGACCATGTGCAGAGGAGACTTACTCTTAGGCCTGTGTTGAAATGGAGAGAATTTGAAGGGTTCAGAACCATAGTGGGCCAAGCACCATTTACTAAAACCGTAGAAAACAAGGGTTAAAATGAAGTTATTAGCATAATTCAGTGGAAACATATAGCAAGTAATATAAAGTATACACATTAAAACTAAATGATATGTCAATCTTCATTAAACTATGGTATTCACTTAACTTTAACCCTTGCTTTCTCCGTGTTTAATAAATGGCGCTTGGCTCACTATGGCTCTGAATTCTTCAATTATCTCCTAATATAGAATTGTATTGTGGTAGGCCTATATGTTGTTTCGATATCCAGGCACAACAGAACTAACACAGTGTATGTGACCTTTCAGATATTACTTACTGTATTGCTGTGAAGGGGGAACTTGCATTCAGTTTCCAAACATTAGAAATGTTAAACCACTGGAATATTCTGAAGTCTGCTTCTGAAAAATAGTAGAGTCAGTACTTTTCTTGTAATAGTTTCATTACTACCGACTTAAAATGCCCAGCTATGCATTAAGATAGCCAAAATAATAACTGAACGGATCATCAAGAATAACTAGTAAAACTGCTATGTCTGCGAGTTTCTGCTTGATTTAATTAAATGACAATTATGCAGTAAAAAATTGTCTTCTTTTGAAGATATTTACATTTGGTAATCAGGCGTTGCTCATGTGATGCAGGAGTTAACTGGTGAAAGCCGCTGTTTGAGATACCAACATTGGGTGTGTGTTTGGGTGGTGCTGGCACGACGGTATGCATCATAAGAAGGTGACTAATGACAGCACAAACTTCTTCACAGTTCCAACGGTAAGAACTCCTGACAGTCCCGGGCCGGGCCACCCCGGGTACTCGCAGCTGACGCACGGGGGGTTTCTGGCACCATACTACCACCACCATCACCACCACCAACAGCACCAGCAGGCGCCCTCGAGTCTGCACCAGCCCCGAAGTAGTCACCAGCCGCAGCAGCACTACCCAGGACGACCACCCTGTAAGTACACAATGTTCATTGTTGGCAACACTGTCCTCGACTTACAAAACGCGATCCTGATATTCATTTGCCCCGTTCTTGACCTCAAATTCGTTAATTTCTTTTAAGGTCATTTGCACTTTTTATGTTACAGCATTTTTATGAACAAAATAGCGTTATTTTATAATGTATTGAACACAAAAATAAAATATTGGATTAAGCAAATTACTCATTTAAACTTCGTACGAATATATTGTAGGTCTACAGTTCAGCTTATGAATTTGCCTTTCGATTTAACAATGCTTTTTCGATCGCCATAGGTCAGATCGTCTTGTTTTATCGGCTGCTTCTGTGTGTCCGGCAGAATTACTACCAAAAATCACATAATCCCATAAACCATTTCTGATAGCATAAAGATGTTTTTACCCATAGATACATAATGTTCCAAATTTCAGTAGACTCCACCCTCCATATGTGCTTCATTGGTGGTGGCCCGATAAATGTCTCTCCAGGTGTTTTGTAGCATTTCCAATGACACAGATTCACAAGCAGCATGAATTCTCTACCGAAGATCAGCATCAAAGGAGTCGTATCTGGTGATGTAGGAGGCACGGAATGGGAGACCTGCTCTTCCAATCCATCTCCCTTGGAAACTATTGGTCTCGATAGGCCTTGACTTCTCTGGCTTCGTGGGGCGGTGCTCCATCTTGCTGGAAATGGTATCCCCGAGGTATTCGAGGAATTGCATAATTTCTCGGCATGTTCAAGTAAGTCATCCCTGTTATTTTGTCTTCTTCGAGAAAAGAATGGCCAGATGAGAGATTCTGAAGTCAACACACACCACACGTTCAGCTTCGGACTGTTACGCTCATGTTTAATGACTAGATGTGGTTTTTCACTTTCCCAAATTCTACAGTTACGTCAGTTCATAGTGCCAGAGATATGGAAGACGGCTTCATCAAAGAAGACAACATCACTGGAAAATTCATTGTACTGTACAACATTTCCTGATTAAACGCAAGACGTTTAGGTTGGATTTTCTGTGATAATCTCTTCATTAAAAAAACTAGACATATGAAAACAATACAGAATATTACAATTGGATAGTTAAGAAAACTGTAGAAATGAAAAAGTCGACTCTACAATGAATCGTTTGCGGAGATATTATGTGACTTTTATTGGTAGTAATTCTGCCGGACACGCTGTGCTATGTATTGAGCATCATGTCCAATTGTGTTTGGAATCGTTAATTTGTTTCGTGTTTTGCACACAGAAAAAGGAAATAATGTAGGTAAACACTACTAAACATGTATTTAGGTACCTATATTCAGCATCCAAGTAACTTTACGAATTTCTCTGTTTTGAAGATCGCATTATATAAAGTCGAGGCCTGTGTATATCTTGTCTCCTCTCAACATTTTGTGTCTATCTTTTGAATCATAAAAACGAACGCGCACCCGTGATGTTATCTGAACACTGCTACATAAATTTTTTCCATGAATATACACGCTCATCCGGCTTGGAATACCAAGTGCCTGAAATGAAATTGAAAAGACTTTACAGAAAAATAGACGCGTCCTTCAAACTAGCAGGGAGGAAATATTCTAAAACAGTCCCTTTTACAATTAGCTGCATCTGACTGTAATATAAAGAATTAATATTGCCGATAAGTCTTTAATTTAGCACTCTGGAGTGCTGATGCTTGTATGATAATAAAACAATTTTCGCAAGAAAATCCGTATGATAAGTTATTATCACTTAAGGGGTTAGATACAGCTTACAGCAGTAAAATTTTGGAAATATTCAACATTTTTTTCCTCCATTACTGTAACTTGTACAATAATGAAAATTAGTATGTGTGAAACATTGTCATTCTACTGTATGAAAAAAATATTTTTACGATTTAAAAAAATTATTTATTTATTTATTTTTTCAAAATTCAGTTCATTATGTAGTGATAAAGCTTTTCCCACATAACTAAAAAACTATCCAACATTCAGTGATGAAATTTGTTGTGTATATTTATGCATGCCATACCTACAATATGATGCAAGATCACTTCTATAACTTTGATGGATTGTCTGATAAAAAATAAATTCATTTAAAAAAATGGTCAGATATCAATATTTCCTTCTAACACAATATATATATATATATATATATATATATATAATTATATATATATAATTTATTAAGGAATGTAGTTGAAAGAGCATGTTATTGTAAACATGAGTTTCAGCAATAAAATAAAAGAGAGATAACATGAAAAGTTAACAAGTTTATGAGTTATGAAGGAAACGCTTCATCACTGCTCAGTAAACTGCCACCATTTTGAATTTTGAAAAAAATTTGTTTTTAACGTAAAAATGTTTTTTTTTTCTTCATATAGCAGAAGGACAGTGTTTTACACATAGGTACAAATTTTCATTATTGTACAAGATACAGTAATGGAGAAAAAAAATGTTAAGTATTTCCAAAACTTTTACTGCTGTAAGCTGTACCTAATCCCTTAAATTTGTTCACACAGCATTTTGGAGTTATGTCATAACTATGAACAAGTATACAGGATGATTCTGTTTACGCTATTTACGCGTGAAAACACCAGCGTATGACCTTAAAATCCAACTAAAGTTTGCTGGATAACAGATCGTCCCGTTAGTGTCTTAGAATCTGTCGTAGAAATGTACGACTCGAAAATCGAGACTTTGCGACTACAGAGTAGGGGATGCCTGGTGTTTCGAGGTGCTAATTGAAAAACAAAAGCGCCAGTAGGTGTGCTTTTACGTAATGTAAGGGAGCCATACGGAACGGCATCTATCCAGTCACACTCGATTTAAAAACCGGGTGAGTTATCGCTACGTGAAAGTAGATCAGATTGCTTGTGGCATAACCGAAATCCTGCGTCAAGTTGGTGGGATCCTGCGGAATAGATACGGACCAGGCCTAAATTACATAGAGATTGCTTCTTTAGTCTATTAGTAAGTTTGCAGAGTACTACCACAGTCTTACTATATACAGTCGCGAAGCTCAATATGTACTAAAAATGCAAACATGGGTAGTTGCCCACCACTAGGATCGCTACTATCGCCTCATCATCGCAGATCTCTCTCCTAGTAGACGACAAAATATGTTACACTTTCGTTGTGTTCTTTTGGAAAAATTAACACCTTCCTTCCATTATTGAAATATTAAATGCATAAAGTTAATTTATTATTTTAATGAAGTATATTAAATTCCACCATAATCTCGAAGATACCTGCAAGAAATAGGTTAATATTATTTTTGTTTGTGCAAAACGAACTGAAATTTACTATAATCGCTTCACTCATTCAAGATTATAGCGATAATTAACTATGAAACCAATAAAGATTAATTTGCATTTCCCTTTACAACAATAATAATGGAAATATGAATTAATGGAGTAACTTACGTGTACCGGTACTTGTAGTGTAGGCTTACGTAGTTAACAAAGAGGGATGAGGTTAAGCAATAATAATCACACCAGAATTGGAAATAAAACGTGATCAATAAATTTTATTGTAAGACTTTTTCTACGTCTCTAGTAAAGTAACAAATAAAAATAACAACAAAATTAACAGCTATAATTAAAAACATATCCTTTGAAAAAAAAAAGTAGGCCTAAGCAATAATAATCCCACCAGAACTGAAAATAAAACGTGATCAATAAATTTCGTTAAAACAAACTTAATTTTTCTACGTCTCTAGTAAAATATTATTATTCCAATTATTGTATTTTAGCCATTAACTTTTTCATTACAACCAATAACGAACATTTCACAAGCATCAATGTGAAATACGCAACGAGCTAGCACTCGATGGAAATACGACACAGTCCAAAGTCGACCATGGACAGTCTATTGTTTCTAGTTGCTAACCGCTTGGAGTGCTTTATCACGAGATTTGCAAAAAATCACCTCAAGCTTCGCGACTGTATATAGTAGACTGTGGTACTACCACAGTAGTATACAGTCACGAAGGTTGAGTTGTGACGGTGCTAAGAACAATAGACTGTGCCGATACTATTTCACATTGTGTGTAATGAGGCGATATTAGCGAGCCTAGTGTTAGCAACTGTCTATGGATGCATATTTACTACGTATTGAGCTTCGTGACTGTATATGCTAGACTGTGGTACTACTACTACTACTACTACTACTACTACTACTACTACTAATAATAATAATAATAATAGAATAATGGTAGAAAGAGATGAGAAAAAAGAGGGATTAAACATAAGAGAAGGACGAAAAGGAGAGTGACGGAGATGAAGACGAGAAGACTAAAAGAGTAGGGATAGAGGAACAAGAAATAGAAGGAAGTGAAACAAAGAGAGAAAAGGAAAAGATAAGCAAAGAGAATAAGATGAGGTGAAAGAGGAGATAAATGGCATGACATAAGTTAAGAAAGAGAAATAATACTAGCCATAGTTGTAAATATACTTGACTGTGGGTTCGTGCAAGTTGGTGTACCGTTCGCCAAACAAATGTACCTAAAAAGGAATAGAAAGAATATTTGTACACCACAAGGCTGTTTGAAGGAGCATTTGCATGAATATCGTAATTGAACATTAGTTGTGAATGGCCACATCCGCGTTCCACGATTAATGTGGAAACAAAGCCTCGCGGCCTTCTTCCGTGGTCCAGAGCCCGAAAAGTGTGACGCAACACTGCCGAGACTGGTGATCTCATGACTGCGATACCTCAACCGTGACCTGACGTGAGAAGCCAGTTCCGTGGGACGGGACTTGAAGCCCAGACAGCAAACGTGAAGCTATTCGGACCATATCGACATTTTGTTTATGCACGTGTTACCGACGTCTAAGATCAAGCCTGCAGGTAGCCTACTGTTTACCCACGAGACTTGTGTCTCCCGTCCAACATCATATGTGCGGGCACAATACGATATTGCTCATCTGTGTACAACATTTTATGGAGAATAGCGATATTTCGAAGAAGAAGAAGAAGAAGAAGAAGAAGAAGAAGAAAGCCACCATAAACACCGTTGTTGTTCATAACAAATTGTACTTGAGTGAACTCGTTATAGAGATATGAACAGGGGAGTCCGACGTGAAAGCCGATATGCTAGCTTTTCCGCTAAGAGTGATTGTCGAATCATAACATTTTCACATTATTTACACTTCATTTCACTCCAGAAGTTAAAGAACGATTGACAATCTAGTAATAAATTGTGTTTTCGTATCTTTTATATATATATATATATATATATATATATATATATATATATATATTTCAGATTCGTTACTAAGAAAAGGATTGCACATGCAAATTCTTTTGTTGCATTCTTATTTCTGGTGTTAATGAGTCGTTTCCAAAGAGACTCATCTTTAATCAAGGAACACGTCGTTTGTGGTTTGCCGTTAACAAAACACCTATGGGCCAAATTTGTTTACAATACTATATTTTTTCGTGTCTATTTCCACTAGCTTCCCATTCTTGCCACCATACCGTTCCACCGAATGATCAAGGCAGTTCCTTGATTAAAAATATAAAAGGCAACTTACAGAGGGCTTGATTTTTAGTAAGACAAAATTGTTATGAGAAAAAGTCTTCGGCAAGTTTTCAAAAACCAATCAAATATGCCGTAACTTGCTAATTTTAAACATGTGATTTATTGATTTTACATATATTATTAAGAGGCGAAGTGTATAAATATGTCGAGACCAAACTGTTACAATAGTACCTTCCATGATATAAATAGATTACTGCAATAATTCAACAAATTGCTTTATTTTTATCATTTTCAATTTCATTCTTTTTTCCTTCACCTTTTTTACCCTCTTCTTCTGATAATCTTGTTATTGAACTTGTAATTGCAGTGCTTCGCCCCAACTTACATTGTGTTCTAACAGAATAACGAATATAGGCGTCCATTAAAGTTTATCCGTATGTTATCGTGATAAAATGTCATACAGGACGGACAGGTTGACACCAACTTCCTCCGCACGTTCCACGTTGGTGACACTGATTATGATTTATTAAGGAACGGTAAAACGCCACGTTGACATCATTATGAAACCATCGATTGCCTATTTGACATTGGTCGTATCGATATACCTTTGGATTACTTTTATTACAAATAATAATTCCATCAGCCGTTACAATGGCAAATAGTCTCATGGTACTAGGAGTTGAGACATGTAGACCAAAAAGCATGGTCTGCGATATTTTATTTGAAAATCAAGTAAACACTGCCGCAGAGCTAATCAGTTCTGATTGGTTGCAGCAAAACATCATTGCTTACTTTACTCATACCGTATTTAATCTCCAGATCAAATTCACAGTTGAATCCTAGCTTTTTTATTGCAGGACAGCAAAAAAGCGCACCGATGTGTCATGTTTTGTAATAAATTCAGAGTACGGTAATTAAAAGTCACCTGTGAATTAATTTTATAATAAATATGATAAGGTTAAAGTAAGCCATGATTTTTAGCCCTAGCAATCAGAATTGGTTATTAACATAGTACTGTACTACAACTGCCAAGGAACGAACTGTTTCTTATTTATTTTGTTGAATTTAAGTTTTATAAGTTAAAAAGCTTAAATATATTTGTTGCTGAAATATTAAATTTTGCTAGATAAATTAAAATTACATTTATGATTTAGAATTATGAAGGTAAACTTTAAATAGAAATTATTTATTTTCTATACTTCACAGGTATTGTGTGATAAGTCCATTACATCAACTTTACGATAAGGCAAATAACAAATATCAGTTCTTTTCTTTCATGTCCGGTAAAGTTACAAACCTATTCCTTTTATTTTTGATATAATGGAACCTTGAAAATTATGACACACATAGAAGTGAGCAGTTACTATATACAGCTTAGAAACAATTGAACTTTTGAATAAGTTCGAGGGAAAAATTGTTCCGGAGCCGGGTATCGAACCCGGGACCTTTGGTTTAATGTACCAACGCTCTACCACTGAGCTACTCGGGAACTCTAACCGACACCGATCCAATTTTTCCTCTATATCCACAGACCTCAAAGTGGCTACCACTGACCTACTCGGGAACTCTAACCGACACCGATCCAATTTTTCCTCTATATCCACAGACCTCAAAGTGGCCCACTTTGAGGTCTGTGGATATAGAGGAAAAATTGGATCGGTGTCGGTTAGAGTTCCCGAGTAGCTCAGTGGTAGAGCGTTGGTACGTTAAACCAAAGGTCCCGGGTTCGATACCCGGCTCCGGAACAATTTTTCCCTCGAAATTATTCAAATCAACTTTACAGGGAGTTATACGTGGAAATCTTGATTTGCAATTGAACTTTTGTAATAATATATAATATTTAAAAGTAAGAGTGCTCATTTGGAAGCGTAAAATACATGTATCGATAATAATAATAATAATAATAATAATAATAATAATAATAATAATAATAATAATACAATCCCTTTCCTTGTGACATGTGTGAAAATTATGAATCAACAACGGGACAAGATTCACTCCCTGAGACAATACAGAACAACTATAGTCAACTGTCCGAAGACAGGTCTGAACCTCACAAGTGATACATACCAACAAGGCACCACTTATGAGCCAACTAGGCCAGGAGATAATGGAGTAGGGTGGCCCATTTCCTTTCCCTCTCCGTTTCACACATCGCCGATTAAGTATTGTTATATTACTTATAAATTTATAATGTAGTTAAACACAAGGACTGAATCATGAAATACATCCTGTAATATTGAATTAATTTTCTCTTTGAATTTTTAAACGCTTACTTCATTGAAACTTTAGTCATCCTGTAAATTATGAACATTCTGCTCAAGGAATAGTAATTTTGAGAATTTAAGATAATGTAAAATTGTGGTACAGTAATATTAAGACAACTCCAAAGATAATTTTAAATATTAATTAGAGTCGGAACAAATGTAAAGTGTCAGCCCTTGATTATGGCGAAAAACATTACTATTCGGATAGTAGTATTAAAAAATTCCCTATTTTTTCACTTACTCCTAATGTTTATACGAAAAAAAGTACGGGTATGCCCAGTGAGTTAGGTGGAAGCTGTGGACAGATGGAGAACCAAAAACTTTATTTTTTATCGGATGTTAAATAAAAATCTAGAAATAGATTTCTTGGTAGCACAACAGTACCGGTAGTGTATTGTGTATTACGTATGGTTAGAAAGTGGAAATAGATTGCACGAGGCCCCTTCGCCCCTTCCACCAAATTAAGAGTGAAATGAAGTGCGGTGGGCAGGAAGACGCGCGGCATAAGGAAATGTCTGCGTTGGGAGGGGCTCCGGATCTGGGAACAGCCGTCTGCTGACGCACTACCTGGGGAGTCGTCCCGCTGGATAGAACGGCGGCTGGCGGGGCGAAGCACCGACTCAAGGTCTTCCTGGAGAAAATAGCGGCATGATGAGCGGGGTGGGGAGAGGGGGAGGCAGTTATTATGGAGCACGACATGGACGAGGGCTCCTTCAACAGGGAAATGCCACTTGCGTTCCCAGAAAACCCGCGAGTCCCACAATTATTGCAACAATGCGACGATGCTCATTTGTTTACGGGGGAGGTGACTGTTATGAACGAAAAGTTTATGTCGTGTTCACATTCTCCTCTCATAAATATCACATATTAAATAAATAAGGGTGTATTAAAGTAGTGTGTTTTGTTTTAATGTAGGAAGGGAAATATTGAGCGGATGTAGATCATATTTTATACACATACCGTGCTATTGGAGAATTAAAAGTGGCCATTTTCTTTATAATGCTTATATTAAATTTATTCGTTGTGACAATTTAGGAGATGGAGCTACAGTATGTTCAGCGAATGAAGATACGTACAGTAGGTATTGCCTATTGAGGTATACAGCTTACAAACAATTGAACTTTTGTAATAATATATAATACTTAATAGTAAGAGTGCTCATTTGGCAGCGTAAGACATGTATCGATTATAAGGAAAATAATAATAGCAATAATAATAATAATAATAATAATAATAATAATAATAATAATGTCTCGGAACATGTCAAAGGCCTGAACCTTGTCAGCCAGACGAAGAAGATAATATCCTGGCTTAGTTGCCTCATGAGTGATGTCTTACTAGTTCACATGAAGTTCAAACCTGCCTTCGGACAGTTAACTAAGAAAAATAATGCGATAATAATATTACAGTAATAATAATAATTATTATTATTATAATATAATCCCTTTCCTTGTCACATGTGTGAAAATTATGAATCAACCTCGGGACAAGATTCACTCCCTGAGAGAATACACTATACAGGCACGCATTCAATTGCAATGAAAAAGAAGTAATTCTCTACTTCCCTTCCTGGAATGGAGCCCGGACCTGGTGAATTTGTCTGGAAACGATTCTAATATAATATAAATAATTGCCATGTCATAACATTCGACTTGTGTTAGAACGTGAAGAATGCGTACATTGAAATTTTATTCAGTATGTAATATCGTATCTTTAACAGACATGCAGTATCTTAAAAAAAATGTATAAAATTAAAAAAATTGTCTATATCGAAATTTAATACATCTTGTCTTTCGAAACATGCATTTAAACAATAATGTCGAATGATAAAAACCGTTAAAAATATTGCGAAGTAAATTTAGAGTCGTTTAACATCAATTTTCAGTTGCGAGAAACGATTAGCCGTTAAACAATAATTACTTTTTCCATAATGCATAATTAAAACCTAACCATCGGTTGAGATAGGCAGTTAGTCCGCTCAGAAGTTCCACAGTTGTCAACTTGTCGCAATAAGTTTTCTCAGAAACGCATTTACTTTCCCCGCCCCCTTTCGGGTGAGTACGGGGGAGGGCACTTTCTTATTGCTAGACATGCCATCTTTACGTAACCCGAGTGATGGTGGTGAAGCCCCTTTTTTTCCCCCCTCATATCATTGTTAAGGGTGGTTGGTGTGAAAGGCTTACTGCAAGTTGTGTTGTCGGCGTGCAGGGAGCGCTAGTGAGCTCGGGCGAGATGCGCATGCGCTAGAAGGGTAGCCAATTCCTTGTTGACCTTCAGCCGGGCTCTAGAAAGTCAGTGTGTCGTTGAACCAGGCCAACATGAGCAAGGCATTGCGGAACTGACACGTGATCTGGCCGAGTGGGCGAGAAGAGGAGGAGGGGGGAGCGAGAGAGCAGCTCCTTGGATCAGCTATTACTTTCATATGCACGAACATTCCACGACAGGAAATGGTTTAGACTATTTGCAAGTACCAGGCGTAAGGATGGAAATTGCTTGTATTTGGAGCCTTCTGACGTCCTGCTTGATTCATGGAACAATATACATCACGTCGATATGATTACGTAGGCGATTGAATAACGAGGAAATACTTGCCGGCCATTGTTGGAATTGTATAGCGTTTGAATTATATTGTAATTACTCGTGTGTATATAATCATTAAGTAGGTTTTCTAATTTCGTATTAATATTGCTTACTTAACGTCTCTTTTCAATAACAAGTATCATTTAATCTATTTAACAACCTGTAGCCTATAAATTACTGGGTTATCTAGTGTCGTTGAAATTGATGTAAAGCGAAATGAATCCGAGATTCGCCATGGGACTACCTGACATTCACATCAGAGTTGTGAAAAATCTCGAGAAAAAATCGTAACAAAATATTCAACCCGAGAGGGACTCGAATCTGTGCCCGAGCGAAGGGTCGGGACATGCCTCCCACTCATCCATAGACCACGCCGATGGACAACAATAAGATAATACGGCATTAATGGAGTTATGGTGGAATTAAAATGACAAGAGATACCGAAGTTACAGGAGGAGCCTATTTTGCACCCGCCCTCTCCATAAATCTCACAGCTATGCTCCAATAAATAATACACGAAAAGCTGTCTAGTAGGAAAAGGAGCAGCACTCTCATGATTTTATGTACAAAATATTTTCAAGGGTGGGCATTATTTTGAACATTCTAATATTAAATACGAGTATAATTCATGTGATATAATCTATAATCTGACAATCGATAGTGACTACATAGATGAGTGGTTCCCAATCTTTTTTCATTTGCGTACCATTTCGCAGCTCATTTCCACAAATTGTAGTCTTCCTTTTATAAGGGGGGGGGGGAGAGTTACCTGGTTTGAACACTCCCCTTGGACATTTTGAAAAAAAAAATGACATTTAGATTTGAGTATATTTTTATCCATAATCGTTTTCCCTTCTATAATTTTTCACTGTCAGAGTAACAAAATCTACATCGACAGAAGGCATACTTAGTCCTCCTACCTCTCGGCCCTCCTTCAATATAAACCATGTGCATGGCGCGTTCGAATTATAACAATGCTATGTTTATTATAGAGAGACCTACTGTCTAGTACCGACCTTGTAATAAAATAAAGCTTACACAATAGATTGTGAAACATATTTAAAAAGTTATTTTGATAGTTCTGCAATGCAGATGTTAAATTGTGCTCTGTCGATTTTAAACTCATTTTAAGAGCAGTAATCATTCTTTCGTTAGTTTGACTTCTGACTTTATTGTGAAACGTTCGTTTTAACGTTTTGTACATTTGATAGTTCATATTTTTAATATAGGCTAAACTTCACATTATCATTCCGGGTTCTTTGATATGTCTAAGCGACCGTAAAGCTGAATTTTACAAATTGTTTTAGTAAAAAGTCGTGTAGTGATTCTCTCGAGGTTACTGAAAATTTCACATTGGCAAATGTTTCTCCGCAGCCACAACATGGCGATGTCGCGAACGTTCTTTCGGGAACTAGTTGCACATCCCCCTGTGAAAACTCAGCTGATGATGATGATGATGATAATAATAATAACAATAATAATAATACACAGAATTTAAAATAGCAATGATGTAGCCTAAATTGTAAACAATTTTAACAATGACCCTCCCTCTTGACAAAATTCTGCGTAGGCATCATGAGGACTGATATAGCATTATGGATAATCGCTAATTGGACTCTCCATAGAGGAAGAAATTTTCTTATGAAATTTGGACCAGTGTGTGGGAGCATGGTGATGAATTTGGGGAGTTACACTGAGTATCGAAATCCGGGGATCATCGTACTAAGCACACGTTACCTTCGTATTGTTAGATTACCATTCACTTTTAGTTGAGGTAGTTGACGTGAGGGCAGTGGTCGACTGGTACGCCTTGGCCTTGATCTTGTCTGTTTTTTTTTTCTAATGTATAAATTGGAACTCCGAATTTAAACGTCCGATTGATGGGATTTTCGCGAACCTGTAATCGTGGCGCGTATGGGAAGTTGGAAACTATTGACGTAGGCCTTTGATTGAAAATGGAAGTTCTTTGTGTCGCAATGGCATCTGAATATTTTAAAGTAGTTTTGTCGCGTTCGATTATTGATGTTAATTATTATCTCTCTACAACTATAATTTCAAAGTCGATTATATGAAAGATACATCGAAACTGGCGGGATAAGAATAGTGAAAAAAAAAAACATTGTTCTCCAAGATAACCAGCTTTGTAATGGCTATGTATATGCATTACAATTTTTACAGACTGGCCTTCTATATATAAACGAGAATAATAAATTAATTAAGAACGTTATAAAATGAACCAAGAAAGTAAGATTTTGTTATTAGCATTCTATTTTGTGGAGGGATTGCTCTGAGTGAAAATCATACTGCTACTTACTAGTACGAGCCTGTTACATCACTACAACAGAGCGTTACTTTTTGTTCCGATCTTATAATATTTAAGTCTCTGAGATGTCTTATAAATATTCTGAAGTGTAAACATTTCAGTTTCAATAAATGTAAATAAGACTATTATGAGAACTGTAACAAAGATCGACTGTAGGTTAGCTCGCACTACCATTGAACCGTTCAGTTGCTATCATGGAGACTCATTCATTTGAAGGTTATCGTCATAGTGTGAGCCATAATTCACACAGAAGCATTCCGAATAATCTAATAACGAATGCAACAGAATGGCGACTCATCTTAGTTCTGGTCTCAGATCAATAGCAGCAGAATCGGAGTGAGATTCAGCACTTACATAACTGTCTTATTATGTTAACATGTAAGCGTTCGATATGAAAATTAAGCTCTGTTAAGCTCTAGGCTTATACACCGTTAAGAAGCTGAAATATCTCTTGAATTCATCTTTGCTTTTTTTTATTTTTAACCATTTCTCACGATTTTATTTCTTCTGTAGTAGAAGAATGATACGTACTTTCGGATGTTTCGTTGTTGTGCTGATTTCCATAGCAACAAGTCGTGAGAAGATAAATAGGAAACGATGATGTAAGAAAATTGTTTGTTATTGTGTACCTGCACACTTAATGTATATGATTAACCTTGTTAAGCGTTTTACAAATAAACTTAAATGTTTATGTATGTAGAGCACTTACACAATGGATATAATATATTGTACAAATCAATTTATAACGACTTTTCTTATCCACTTGTTAGTGTGATAGAAACCAGGTTACTCAGTATTTTAATTGTTATGTATAATGCTATAGGCCTAACAACATGTCAATATGAGACTAAAATGTTTAGAAAAAAGTGATACGTCTAGAGGATATGTGAAATCTTTTGGATTGCTTGAAACGTTTTTGCTCCTGGTGTGTAGATTTTAGGTTGTTTAAGGATGTATTTAATGTGTAAATAAATACTACCACTGACAGGTTGAGTACACACTATCCAGTAATTAGGTAATGAAACGAGACGAACCGTGTGTAATGACGCAATAAAAGAAGAAAAATGAGGGGGAGAAATAATTGAAAGGTACGCGTTCGCGCATCCTGGCAGCGGAATTTGAGGCTGTGAGGAAGAATCTATGTGAGCTCCAAGTCTTTGGCCACTTGTCTCGCTCCATTTTTCACAGTTTTGTTAAAGAAACTTGAGAATTTTGAAGGGTCAGAAACGAAAATAGACGTAGCTGCTACATGAGGGAGAGAACCGTGTGGAAAGGCCTCAACAAGCAACAACAAATAAAACAGGAGTGGAGCCATAGTGAATTAATTATAATTGCAGACACAGTGGAAAACTATGCGAGGCACTTAGTTCATCTTGCACTTGTTTCCACGATACAACGCATGACGTCAAGGTGAACCTTCCACATCAAAACGTTACAATTTTTTTCTCTTTGCGGGCATTACATGTCAAAAATGTAGCATCAGACTACATATTTAATATAGAGAAAAATTCCTTGCAAATGATGACACTCTTAAGCATTTTGAAAATAGTTTTGAATTATAAGAAAATAGAGTGGTAGTAATGTCCGGGGCATCTCTGAATTGATTGTTTAGCATTCGAAATTCTACACTACGTACAACGCTCAAACCATATTCGTAATTCTTTTTATTATCTATTCATTACGCCTGTCACTACTGTTCATTTGTAATCTTGCATTATGTTTAATTTTATACATTTTTATTGTAAACTTCCCAGTTTGCTCCATGCAAAAAGTAACCGTGAAAACCACTATGGTTTGTTACATCTCCAAAAGTTCAAATTGTGTTGCCAATACTTATAATAAATAATGAAAGTTTAAAAGTCTTTGTTTTGAATATTTCCATTTTAAGAAAGAGTGCGCCAAAGAAACTTTGCGTAAAAGTAAGTAATTTCAAAACAAAAATGACAATCGAAATGTGACTATTATAGTACGGCTGACTAAAAGAGTGTTTAAATGACTGGTGAAAACAGCTGAATATCAAATCATACTTACATAGTGCAGTTTGAAACGTCGGTATAAGAATTTCTTCAGTCTGCCCGCAAAAAGGAAAAAACCACCTTTCAAACTTGAAATTTCTCTTTCTGGGCATAATAGTAGGCGTGTACATTGTGTTGTTCTTTTATTGCTACTTTAAACACTGTAACGCCTTTCATCGTGTGGAAGAATCCTATACGAGATAATGAATATTTCTATTTCACATTGGCTTAAAATGACACATCAAAAACTCTGCCCCTAATAAACTTCTCGCCCAAGTCGAAATAATGGGCTCTTATTCGTTGTCTGTATGCTCTTACCATACCATAATTTCATATTTTCATTGACACAGACCACAGTCTAGTACTCGTATATACAGTCATGAACCTCAGTACGTTATAAATATGCATACATTAGGTAGTTGCTCACCACTAGGATCGCTAATATCGCCTCATTACAGGCAATGCAAAATAATACCGGCACAGTCTATTGTTTCTAGCACCCTCAAAACTCATGTTTCGTGATTGTACATAGTAATCTGTGGTTAGACGTCAACTCCAAGAAAAGCCGCAGTTTCTTTTCCCAGGAATGTTTTCCGTTTGAACCCTATGGAGTGTTCTCTTGATAAGATGATACGGCGCAGAAGTTTCGTGTATAATATATTATGTAGAAATTATGTAATAGTAACCCAAGAAACGGGGATACCCGGAAGATAACTGCCCCTGTATCTTTTTGTCTTGCAGAAATCCCACTTAGAAATTGAATCCGGGTCAGTGTCGTGGAGAGCCGATATTACAGTCGTTCTTTCAGTATAAATATCATGAAGAAAATGTTCTAAACTAGACAAAAAAAAAAAGAGGAACGATTGTTTTGATTCTTTTATCAGTTGTTACTCAACATTTCCAGTCCACGGGTGATGGTGAGGAGGAACTGGTTTTAATTAAGGCACTTCCTGGGGGTAATTTGTGCCGTGTCCTCTTTACTGTACGTTGTAAACTCAGCGATATGTAAAGATAGTGATACGAACACAATGCCATGACTTAAAATCACCCAATTTTAAATGCTTCATATCATGGTTGAATACTGCTTACTTCCCTCCTTGGATTACATTTGTTCTATGGCAGATTAGAATATGTAAGAAATTATTATATAATAGGGACTTTGGCGTTCTCGATGGGCTTGTGACTGTAATGCTAGCCCTTGTATCCGAGGTTCGCGGATTCATACCTGACCGAGGACGACTAAATCCCTAGCATAACTTCCTCCGGGAGAATCTGTAACCCTTGTCATAGAAATTCTCTTCCTGATAGGGGACTACAGTTGTTGACAATTTCTCGTCCACGGTAAATTTCACACTGAACAACTCTGCAGTTGAAAGTTTTGTCACATGAAATATTATTGCTCTAATAGAACGGAAATACATGTTTGACCATTTACTTGATCCAAATGAGAAAAAAAGAGAATGATTGCTAAGGAAGAATCAAACAATGTCATTAAAATAAACACACTAGAACAATACGAAATATACAGACACACAAAAACACATCCAAATGAAATTCTCAACACACAATTCAATTTTAGAACACACACTCTTTGACTCCACATTACACCACATAAACACACCCCCACAGGAAACAAAACAAAAGGCGCCAAGACCAGCAACAACCAGTTCTGAAGAAGGTCAATAACAGATCGAAACATGTTAACCAGGTACGATAGAATTTAAGACAAGAAAGACATATCACACATATTCCGAAGTGATATAGTGTTAAAAGTTGTGTAATCAAGATGTATTAAAATAATAGTTAATTTTTCAGTTATAAAGTATTCTCTGGTATGTTATTAGAGAATCCAGATTGTTTAAACTTCTGTAATCCGATTTTTTTGACGTAATACATCTATGTTCAAGGTAGACGAGAAAAAAACTGTAACGTTTAGATATGTAATATATATTCTGACGTCACCCGTGATACCATGGAAGTGTGAGATGAACTTTGTGCCTCATTTTCCACGGCCTCGAGATTTTCCATACAATAGTAATGGAAAAGTTGGATACATAGGTTCTGTTATATACTGTACATGAATATAAAATAAAAGACCGACACTGCAATATTAAAGAAAGTACATATTGCATTTTATTACTATAATTCAAGTATAGACGTTTCTCACAATCCTTAGATTTCCTTAAATCTTCTTTTTTTCCTAAACTTTCAGCTTGGAATTCTAGCTTTTAGTGTACTTGTCAAATTTACGAAACTGCACTTAAGCCTCGACGAAACTCAAACCCCTCGATTCTCTCATTATATTGCAAGTATGATAACGTACCTGACCACTGAGATAGTCTAACTTAATACTAACGTACTAAGGGTTTTTTTTTTTCCGTGGAATTCGGTTCAACTCCAGCAACTTTCCACTCTTTGACTAGAATACAATTATGTATATATTCGTAATGAGCAAGAGCAGAACAACGCTTTTCTTTATCGGGGGGGGGGGTTCTCCCGTTTTACTCAACTTTATAATCTTCATTCCACAAACTCTGTCCATTCATCTTACCGTTTGCATTATTTCATAATGTCTCATTTCATAAAAGAATAGGATAACGTGTGAACTTGGAGCATACCAGATGGGGACGATCAGTCTCTTTTGTAATTCTCACGACCATGGACCTGTTACAATGTTGGGGACACCTACTGCGAAACTCGATACCTCCTGTCGTCTTGGTCTGTAGATCTAATGACCATTATGAAACTTCTTTGTGGTATATCCAGGCATGAAAATCCCTTGTCACAGTTCTCTCATCACATCCCTTCCTCCGAAATATACATTATGGACCTAATAGGCGCAACAGTGTGGAAGGAATTACCGGGAATTTCTTGGAGTGTTTGAGGTGCGTTGCAATACATACTATTTAGTACATATTGTTATTCAACATGTCGTGTTGTTAAATATGTATCAAGTTTTCCATAAAGCCATGCAGACTTTGAGAGGATGTTGTCTCCTTACATAATAAACATGTCCCGCGGCACGTGAATACACAGTGTCATTCGTTATCAGTGTTATTATTTCAAACTCGTCGGACTTTCACTCGTAAGAGGTTGAAGGTGTAGGATGCATGCATGAGCCAATAGCGAGACGGAATAAGTCTACAGATAAGACACGGTGCAGATAGCCAATTTCTTTTTTCGCTGCTCTCAACTTCAGCCTAGGTGAAATGACGATTTTTGTCCTCTTTTCTCCATCTTCTATTTACATGTATAATAGTGAAATAATATTTCTGATATGTACTTTTATTTGCTGTTCTGATTCTTATAAAATTATTCAGAAGTCAAGAAAGATTTGAAAGTCATAACTGTTTTTTTTTTTAAAGAAATACGTACGTTTATTGAAAAGTGATAATACAGTTTTGTTAATAAAATAATAGCGTTTATTCTGGTATAAACCAATTTCAAAACAATATCGTCGCTATTTTTATCCTCTATCATTAGTTGCATTTCTTCTTGGGCATGAATAGCATTCAGAACGACGACACATTGCACGGTCCATACTGAATCCTTTCAGAGTTCTGGATCTTCTCAGTGCACTGAAAGAATCTTAATACTGAATAAGGTCTATTCGCTTTATAGAGACAAAAACCATTTTCTCGTACGAATTTGCGAAAGAGCATACATTAATTCACTCAAGAGTAGCTTGAATTGCTGTTTATTTATTTCGTTTGCTATAGCAACCATAATGAAGCAATTAAAGCAGAAGATTCTGTAAAAGTGAAATAATATTTCTTGACTTTTGAATAAACCTATAGGCCTGCTGTACTTCTACTGCCACTGCTATTTAATTATATGAGGGGGAGAGTTGTTAAGTCCACCACAAATGGAATTTGACGTTAACTTTTCCTGTTTTGACAGACATTTTGAAATCTGTAGCTACATCATTTTATGCTATGTGGCTCCCTAAAGCATTGAGTGTTGATCAGAAGCGGGAAAGGTGAAGTGTTGCCATGAGATTGTCCAGTGGTTTCATAGACGTGAAATAAGTTTTTGATACCAAGCATATATTGGGCGCATAATTGGCCAATATAAGCCTGGGTGCCAGATCCGACCCTCGAAAAAACAAGCCAAGCCAAAATTGAATTGAAAGTATTCTGAAACAAGTTCTAACTACAATTTATATATAGCCTACATTTCTATGTAGTGGGAAGGGATTAGTCCACCGAAGCCCCCTGCTGGTCCCGTCTCTAAATAGAGAAGCGCCATTTTATGCATGATGCAGGACATCTAAAATGTAAAATGCGACTCTAGTTGTTGGTAATGAAATCAACTGATGTACTGCTGTAGAACAATGTCACTCAGTATTAAATATCCCGAGGAGTTCCTGTTTTTTGTTGATTCAGGTCGACTGTGTTATATTTTACGACCGACTTTAAACAACAGAAGCGATTCAAAGTCAGTGAGGCCATGACACACTGATAATGGACTGACGGTGGAGGGGGGACTGGCAGAGGAAACTGAAGTTTTCTGAGGAAGTCATTCATACTACCGCTTTATACAGCGCATTTCTGTACTTACAGGCATTTTCGAAGATAGAATTCCGACCATTTTTGACATCATAAGCATATTAACACACAAAATGTCGGTCGATTGGAAAGTGTGTCACATTACAGACAACAAGACGAAATCAATAATTAATTAAGTAGTCCCGTTTTTTTTCCTCTATCAGCGGCTTATCTAGCGAGGCGAAGTTCATGGTTCAAACAAAAAACAAGCCGATAACGTGTCATTGCCTCTGCCGGGCCCGACCTTGAATTCCAGTCCGCATGTGTGCGATATGAGATATGCCAGCTGCACAATGGCGCTGTGCAAATCTCCGCCCTCTCCGCCGACTTCCAGATTTGTGAACCAACACAACAGAAATCTGCCAATTCATGCACAGTATAGCTAATGGTACTAATCTTTGGCTACAATTTCGCGAAGTATGGTGATAGGGCGCATTTGTTTGCTTGCTTCCACGTGGAGGGTGTAGAACTGAAGTGTGAGGGGAGGGGGAGGAGTGATAGGGAATTCATAGGAGCCCTGTAATTTCGTGAAGCGTTTTTATACTCCCGGTTTGGTGTTGTGATGTTAAGATTTTTAAGGAATTGGTTTTTATTTGTAGACCCTGTGAATAAGGTTGAGAGTGAAATAAATGTAATGCAATTTGTGTATTTTATTGTATTAATGGTTATTTTGCTTTTTATTTCTTTACTGATTATACCTGTAGGCCTATGGTAGCGGGTGGAAGGGTACTAAATAGAATCCTTTTAAGAGATGAATCAGGGAGGGAAGTTAAACATAAACATCTAATATCGCGGTCGTTTGTGGACGGGTTTTGAGATATTCATACAAATAAAAACTAACACATAGTAACATTTCAACATGTATTCATGTAACAGTAGAGGACATTAGTGGCTGTGTATTTCCTTGCCATTCTAGTTTTGCTTTCAAACTGCTGAATGCGTCTTTGTGTCACACTCTTTACCGATCTTCAGTGAAATTACGGCCAAACCGTCATGTTACGCAGCAAACCAATAGGGACACATTTGTCGTATTTGCTCTACAAAATCCCCCAACATGAGCTCTCCAGTGTCTCCCGTTTTCCTGAAATACGCGTTCAAAAATTCAACTAAAACGATAATTTTCTCAAAATGCGTTCACAAAAGATCACAATGATATTAGGCCCTACACATTGACTCATTACCCTGATTCATCTCTCAGAATGACTCTATTTATTCCCGTACCACACTGTCTATCTGTACAAGTATTTACAATGAAATTACTGTGTTTCTTCTGAATTGGTCTGTTAGAGAGCCGTATGATAAGAGAAATAAGAAATAAATAAATTATGTTTTATTTAACGACGCTCGCATCTGCCGAGGTTATATCAGCGTCGCCGGTGTACCGGAATTTTATCCCGCAGGAGTTCTTTTACACGTCAGTAGACCGAAATCTACTGACGTAAGCCTGTCGCATTTAAGTCCTGGGCCGAGAGCGAACCCGCAACCTCAGGCACACAAGAGAAATAAGAAATACGTTATTCATGCAACAAAATAAGTCTTTCAGAATGGTGTGACGTAACTCATTGTCGTTGCTAAGCACGTGACGTAAGATGTTGAAACTTTCGTAGACAGGCCTATTGTTGTTGTTTAGTCAACTGTCTGAAGACAGGTCTGAACCTCACAAGTGATACCTAGAAGACACCACTTATGAGGCAACCAGGCCAAGAGATAATGGGGTAGGGTGGCCAGTTCTTTTTACCCTCCATTGCATACATCGCTGACTAGCAGCTACACATTACACTAGTCAGACTTCAGATGCATACAAACAGTTGGACTGAGTTACGCAATAAGAGACCAGTGACGAAAAACCTGTTTCGAGATACTGGCCATTGAAATAAATCTATTTTTTTATTAAACATTTTATGCAAGAAGTATTATAACATTCATATTATTACAAAGGATAGCACAAATAATAGGTATCAAAAAAGGCTAACCGATTTTTGATAAGAGACCAGCAGTTGAATTAATATTTAAAGCAAAATAAATGCATTTTATGCAATAAACGAATTTTTGCTTACAAATAGCAGCAAAATTCAGATTTCGCTAATTTTTTCCGAGCTAAATTAGCCTGCCAACAGATTTGTGCAAATATCTCATTTTTTCAATTGTCGGTTGGTCTATTATTGCTTAACTCCGTCCAATTGTTCTTCCTCTGAGACATATCATCAAGTGAGATGTACTGCCTGATAATAGATGTATATATCAGCGAGAATCTCAGTCAGAGGATAACAGATTTATTAGACCTATTCATTTGACCCTCGAGCATATACTCGTATGCTTCACGCTAAGAAGTGGAATCATCATGTTAGTGTAAGACCTTACGTAGCCTTCATGAACTTTCATAAATTCTAATTATTGCAGATTTTATTATCATGGATACGTACGTACGTACATACATACATACATACATACATACATACATACATACATACATACACAGGCCTAAATGCATTTAATTCATTCATATATGCGTATATACTGTATTATTTCCTTATAAAGCAGATGTCGAGAAAGTCATCTTACTAGTTTCGTGGGAAAGTGATTTGGTGGAAAGATGACAAGGATATTTTTCAAATACTGGAGAAATTGTGGAATATGGCATGAAAAGCAAGAGTGCTCTGAGAAAACGTGTCCAACACCGCCTGTGTCAACCACAAATTACATTTGAGATTGCCGGGATTTCAATGCAGGTCACCGGCGCAAAAAGCCGTTGACTGTATCTTATTATAGCCTACATAGTTATTATTTTCGAGACTGTGGTATGCGTTCGCTGTGGCCCAGGTATCGTCATATCCGACTGCATTAGAGCTTGTGTGGATGTGACACTGGGACTGGGTGTGCCTATTATCTTGGATTTGTCCTTTATTGTCCTCGTAAGACAGTCTTTCGCCATAGCCTATGGTCTACGTGACGAGGGCTTAAGTTACTACTTGCAAATATATAATTACTTACTTACTGTTTTTAAGGAACCCGGAGGTTCATTGCCGCCCTCACATAAGCCCGCTATCTGTCCCCCTTCTGTGCAAGATTAATCCAGTCTCTATCATCATATCCCACCTCCCTCAAATCGATTTTAATATTATGCTTTCATCTACGTCTCGGCTCCGCCAAAGGTCTACTTGTAAATATGTGGTTATTAAAATTCTCAGACGAGTGGAAACGGATCGGGCCATGAAGAAGAAGAAGATATGATGATGCTTCTTTGTAGTGTTTGAATAGTGATGGAGGCTTATCTATCTCATTTCGTAACTTTACAGTTAGAAAACGGCATCAAAATTAGCAAAATTACTTATTGAAATTATTGATTTATTTCGATAAGCCTGTGTAAGTAAATTTCAAACAGACTTGTCTTTGAAATACGGAATTTTGGGGCTTGATGGTATAAAGTCGCGGTGCTTCGGTACGATCCACTCGAGAGCAAACAGTGACCAGCAGCAACAGGTAACAGGTATCTCATTCAGTTAGTATTAAATTAATATCCGGCAAAATGAGCACTTTCATCTTTCTCGACAAACTTCGGTGTTTATACATCCACATGAACAGAAAGAGGCTTTGATTGGCTAGCGGGCAACCAACCAAGCCTCGGTCCTTACTTCCGCCTTGTGACGTCACAGCTACGGCAGCAGCCCATTCTTGTGTCGTGTTTCATATTGTTTATCAATGTTTGAAACAGCGATGTCCATGTCACGTACATTTACGTAAGCTCATGCCGGTTCAGCAGAAAGAATAATCGCTTAATTCTTATCGTGGAATACTCATACAGTAGGCTATGTAATTCCCCGGGGGCGAACAATCTATTTTAACTGTAAATGAATTTTAACTGCTATGAATTAAATGAGCTGGATATTCAACTATGAATGAGTTTTAGTTAAATGTAGCTTCAGTTGCTTCTCAGCTGTCTACTTAAAGAGGCATGACTTGTAAACATGTAA
The DNA here is from genome assembly GCF_040183065.1 of Periplaneta americana. NCBI lineage: Eukaryota > Metazoa > Arthropoda > Insecta > Blattodea > Blattidae > Periplaneta > Periplaneta americana. The sequence continues at coordinate 123,531,376 of NC_091119.1, forward strand.
AATGGTTTCGCATAAACATTTTTATTTTATTCAAAGACACGTGGATGAGAAGTGCACTTTTACTTTCATTATAAAGTGCAGCGCGCTGGATAATTATAATATACACTTTTTTGTATATTATTTATTAGCAGAGAGGTAAGATTTGATAATATAATAGTTCCAGCAACATCAAAGAGCGACAAAATAAAATAAACGCCATTATCTGAGTTGTCAAATTAAAAGACCTCAATTTTTTCAGCGAACATATTAATACGTCAGACATACACGTTTTTAGCTTTCCAATTTCCAAATGAACTTTCTATCTTCCACGTGATATTACTCTATAGTGGTAAATAAAGTAAAGATATCCGTTATTTACGCCACAAAGGCATTTTGGAGACGTGGAGTCAGAGCTTCGTGCTTTCTTATCCTCGGCACTAGAATGAGCTGGTGTTTGTGCACCACACACCGACCGTCTTTTACCCCCAGGAAGGATCTTGTACCAATTTGATAGGCAGACAAGCCCGGGATCATTGTGGAAGTTTTGGCGACGAGAAAAATTGAACCCAGGCTCCTCTAATCTGTAGCCAGTTGCTCTACCAACTGATCTGTGCAGTCACAGGTCATAGCATATTATCATACACATAATTTATAAAAAAAAAATTGATTAAAAATTTGTTTCAGGTGTTGTAAAAAATGTTCACACGAATTATTGATAATGCGCCAGCTGTAAGAAAGAGGCTAACCGTAAGGTCGAGTGACTGAATCTCATTTGTGACGTAAATAAGACTAAAATCTGGATTTTCTCCTAAATATTTCGGTTTCTCGTATAATTTATTTCACAATAAAATTTCTTCCAGTACCATTTTACCAGTTTTTTCCCCTCATAGTTGAAGAATACATTTAAATAATGTATATATAAAATATGTGCAACTATTAGACAAGACCTACCGCATCTCTTAATGACGTCAAAGTTACAAGTTCCGTGTGAACCAGCGTGGCGGGACGAAAACCGAATCGTTACAGTACGTGTTGTAGTTGACCTAGACCTACAATTTATTATTATTTGCGCTTTCATTTGTTTTCATGCTTTATTTACTCTGTGGATGATCTGCGAACTCTGACTCCCTGGCCTATTACGTCATGCCCTGTAGTGGAATTGTACTGCGATGTCTCTCGTATGTCTCTCTGTTGAGGTGGCAAACTGTAGACAAAATAATATCTACATATTTTTCGTTTGTTAATTTTTACATTTCTTCAGGTTCTTTAAGAGCTGTTAAGTAATTGATAAAAATATATGACTTGTTCAGACTGTAGTTTCAGTAGCTTTCTTTTTCCTCTGTTCTTCCAGGATTGTATTTCGTGTTCATTCCCAGATCAAAATGAAATTTTTATCTTCATCCTCTCTGCAGCATCCTACATCTGGTTGTCTTATAAGGGATATTTCACATTACTGCTTAAACAAACGGTTCGTTATTAATGGCAATACTTTCGTGTTATTAAACGCGGTTCGGCTAATTTCAAATATATGCTGTTCTCTTTGTTATTTAATAAAATTGCAACGCTTGTTTTGGAAATAGTAAAATTGTTTATATTTCTTATATGTATGTTATATATTCTTCTCTATTCGATTAGTTCTTTCACACTAACATCTCTAGATGTTACAAATTGCCGTTGCATGAGTATAGATTTGCTGACAGGCAGTTGTCACTTGTCTTCTTACCATTGTAGCTGGCATTATTTTCAAGAATTAAAAACAAAATAATTTTATCGGTTCGTACCTGACAGAAACCTCTGCATCTGTTGCTTTTGTAAGTCGATCAGCGATCACCATTTCTTCTGTAGAGAAATGAAAACAAACTAAAATGCAGTGGTTAGCATGTGATAATAGCAACCACTTTTGCTTAAAATCCAAAAACGTGCAAGTTATGTAAGTAGGGCGCTGGTCGTCGGAGCCCTCTCCACAGCATTCCAGAGGGAACAAAGAGATGTGAGTGACCAGACCAAGGTCACCATCGTGTCGGAAACCAGACTCTCTTTCTCTCCAGTCGCTCTCTCTCTTTCACTCACTCAGGAAGTGCAGGCGGGGTGGGCGCTGCGAAAGACATGCCGGTCGGTCTCTTACCTGCTCCCGCCGAGATTTGGTTGGGAAGGTGGGAGGGGGAGTAGCCCCCAGGTTCCAGATGCATCTCACCGGTCCAGAGAGGCTAAAGACACAAAGGATCACACTTAAACTTCTTGTACGTCCTCACGAATCGTCTGAATGCGTTTTATTATTCTGTTTGTCTTTGTATCCATCAATAGTATCTATAGTCTTGAAGACTAGCAAAAACTGACTAAAATTAAAATTAGATTTTGTGAAGGAAAAATTATATCAACTACGAAGATAATTTCAACTATTTCTACCATATATTACGAGACGAAGTTTCCAACGTTTCGTAGGTAAGCACTTATTATTTCCTCTTCAGCAGCACAGGTAACCGAAGCACGTCTCACTGAGACGTAACGGGCCCAAATAGATTACTCGTCCGGGAATTCAGATTAATTCCCTTAGATATAATTCGTCAAGTGACATGAACTACAGCAGATGCGTACCAGCACTTTGGCTTTTTGGTAATTGATAACCACGTAACGTCCCTTTCCAATTACGACGCTATTAGTATACGAAGAAATAAAGACATGGCGATTATGGATCAATGCTGATAAGTAGAGACGAGAATTCCATGCAAATGCATGTTTTTATAGGAACATAGGACATACAGTCAGTAGCTCAAACTTAGTACTTATCCATTTCATTACTTTAAGGTTCCAAATATATGTTCTTTTTCCGTCCATATTTGCATGTTTTGGCCTTTTTGGGGATAAAACATGCATAATGCATATTTAAGCAATTTTTAGCTAAATCATGCATATAATATATTCAGTTTAAATGCATGTTTTATTGATTTTGAGTGGACACCTCAGTTTCTCGATTGCACGTCCCTTATTTTAGCTTCATTAATCATGATTGAAGAAGGAAAAGGAAAGAAAAACTGATAACAGAAAAATGAAATAAAAGATTTTCACAATAAGATGTTAGAGGACCTTTACCTAGACGGAAGTTCACTTTTACAACACTTTACCAACGACCCTCTACAGACTGGGTGTCATAAATGGATTTATTACGTTGGATATTTTGAGAATAGTAGAGAGGAAATATAGAGGATTCAAGGAAACTGCCGACAAATAATTTAGGTCATAAGCACCCTCCTTCAGGGAAGTTGTCTCTCTCTCTTTCCCTTTTCCAGTACTAGTAGCAATTTAAATTCTTCTAAAATTGGAATCATTCGCTGGACTGTCTTTGCATTGTGTGAACCTCGTAAGTGGTTAGTGTTTGTTTATTCTGTTTGCTTGCGTTAATATAGTTCTAATATGTCTCCAATTAAAGGTTCCAAAGTGTAGTCTTTGCACAGTAGTTTAAAGGAAAGAATTTTATTAGATCAGATGGGGATTCTACGATTGTTACTGTAAAGAGGTAAGCACTGTTATTTTGTTTCCGAATATTTTCCATGCCAGATGTTCTTTGTAAAACATTACAAAACTTCTTTAAAATAATTAGTTAAATTACGATGTCCGTTTTAAAATCGTTTTTAGGTAACTGTAGGGTCTGTTATAATTTCAGATAAAATGTAGTAAAAAATTTCAAGTCGACCAGCGTGTCGCATCTGCTTCATATATTGCAAAAATACAAAAACATTGACTGACAAGCGCAGGAACCTGACAGAAACCAATTTAGAAATGTTGTTAGTTGTTAACTGTGCAAAAAATAAGTTTAGTGAAAAAACAAAAATGGAAGTCCTTATTTTAATGCATTTTTCGCTTGATCGTACATGTTTCATAGTTTTATAGTGCATGAATGCATGCATATTTTTGGATTTTATAGTGCATGAAATTCTCGTCTATAGTGTTAAGAAAAGCAGTGGGAAACCGCAGATGACGAGTCAACATGCAGTATGACGAGGTCCCTCTCCAGTCCCGTGGGTAATTCGGAATCGTTAGTCTTTATTAGCATCACTTTTGAACAGTAAAGACTGTTCAGAGACGGTAATGGAATAACATGATAATGAAAATAAGTGCCCCAAGAAAACCTGTCACATAGCTTCTTCTTCTATCACAGATGTCATTGTTATGAGAGGTGTCTCACATCGGACCATGATCCATTTTGTAATAGACTAAGCTGTTTGTTGATTGAGGAATGGCTGTGCAAGTTGTGTTGTTATTGAAGGGTGAAGCTGGGCGAAGCGCCTTCCTAAGAAGAGTTTATGTGTACGTTTATGCATCGGGCCAAGTAGCACGTTAACCCAGTTGCACGGCCAAGCGCGACGACTACGACAGTGCTGCTACCTGTCGGCAGTTTTCTCTTTCCAGACCACTCTTACTCGAGCAGGTGGCCGGCCAGATCCGGTCATTAGAAAACGAAGCTGCAGTCTTATTATTCTCTCTGCTTGGTTTCTGTGAGAAGAAAACCCCTTCTTTTCTTCAGCTTGCTATGGACTGTGATTGACCGCAATTTTAGCCTTAGAGTCCACCTCCTCCCCACTCTTTTTTTCCTGTGAGAATCAAAACATCTCCACACCCCACCCCACCTCTCGGAATAATGAGGATTATACAATGGAAGAGAATCTGTGTATGTAAGATAAGACGCATTGTAGTAACTGTCATGCAAACGAAACGGAAGTTGGGTGCTTGTTTTTCTTCACGGTACGTGACGCCTAGCAACCACCTCGCGGCATTTTACTGCCCCTTGTACCCACTCTACCGTCACGAAAAACGTGCGCACGCATTTGTACAGTCCACATAAAAATGTACTCTTTTCAAATCGGTCCATTAATTGATTCGAAAACAAGTCAAGACAAATGTCTTTATTCAGCGTCCTGTTTAAATTAGAGGAACTATTACCACTCGACAATTCTCTGCTGATGAGAGTTTCAGCTAAATATCCAACAGATCCCGATTCAATTCCCGACAATCTTGTGAATATTTTTATATGGTTATATATAACCAACCTTTAGATTTAACTTTGTGCCCTGTGTTGTCTTACATTATACTTGCCACATGACCAGTGTTTCGCTGCTCTTGTAGCTAAGAAACATGGCTTTGTACTGAAATACTGGCAGAAAGAATTAAGTAGTAAATTCTGTGATGTGATTGGGGAGAATCAAAATGTAGCCGGAAATCAAACGTTGTCATGGTATAATAATTGTTTATTCAATTACAACTCAGCCGTGTTTGACTGCCTAACAAGTGAAACTCGCAAAGTTGCTGTTTCTTTTGAGGTGATGTACTTTTATAAAGAGAAAACTTCTTTCGAAGGCTAGGTTACTTTCTTATTTAGGACAAGTCATATACAGAGCCTTGTTCATTCATAACGTTGCAACCAGACTTAATGATAATAAGGTAATAAGTGATGGAGAATATTACCGAAGTAAATAAGTTAGGTTATATTATTACATAACGCGTGCTAACAAAGATGTCCACCGTTCTTAAATATTAGGAGTCCACAGCTTTGGAGCAACGGTTAGCATGCCTGACCCTGAAACGAGTGCGCCTAGGTTCAAATCCTGGTGGGGACAGTTACCTGGCTGAGATTTTTTCCAGTATTTTCCCCTCAACCCATAAAGGGCAGCAAATGCTAGGTAACTTTCGGCACTGGACCCTGGACTCATTTCGCCGGCATTATCACCTTCATATTCAGACGCTAGATAACCACAGCAGTTGATAAAGCGTCGTGAGTTAACCCTACTTAAATATTAGGGTTGTGAAGATTGATGGCTTAAGTTATTAAAAATTGAACGGACGTTTTATCTAGAATTTCGTGTAGAAGAAATGAATAAAAGAAATATAGGTATAAATAAAACTGTTTTAATAAAGGAATATCACAATAATTTAATATTAAATGTATTAGACATAAAGGTCAGTATAAAATGCTACGTAAAATCAAGTGCGTTGGTCTGGTTTCATTTGTGACTGCCTTTATCTCTTCAGAAACACCGTGTGCACTTTCCCACTTTTGGCTTTATTAGTCACTCTGTACCGTAGCGACGAGTGACTTGTGAAGTGTTATTCTTTCGCTCCTAGCAACAGTACATTAATACAAAAGATAACTTTATGTAGCAATAATTATCAACATAGCAACGGGCTATTTTATTAGATGTTGTTGGGTAATATTATATTCTATGTTTCAAGTACGTGAAGTGATGATTTTTTTCTTGACACGAGAGTCTAGTTTATGAAACGAGACTGGGTCAAAAATAATTTAGGGACGTGTAACATACGATGTTTTTCTATGGCAGTCATAGAATTAAAATAAAATAATATAACAAAATAGATTCTGAAGTTCTCCGGTTATGAATTTCATGATAATGAAAAAGAAATCGAAGATCGACAATGTCTTGAACAACAATGTAATTTCCATTGCTATAAAAATAAACAAATTGAAATAACTGCATTTTGCATGCATGATTTGTAAAAAAAAAATATTGTCAAGCTGAAATAAATAGGCAAATTCACGTACTGTCGTAGAAAAAAATTATTATCTCATTCAAAATTGATGTTTTCAATTGTAAATAATAAGTTGTGGTCATTTGTAATCGAATTATCCGACTCGTAACTAGTGCCCCGAATAATTGAGCGAGATCCCAGAGGAAGCCAGTCCGTGTCTTCCCGTTCCTGTTCTGTATTGCCGGAACTCTGCCCGCTTATCTTTACGCACTTCCCCTGCCGTCGCGTTATCATCCCATCCACAAACGGGTTTATTAAGCACAACTGGGCGGGCAGACTTGACACAGTCATCGGGATCCAAATTCCGAATGTTAAGAGCGCACTTTACAATTTTTTTTATCTTACCACTTCAACCGTCATTCAATTGACGGATCTAAAATAGGTGTTCGATTCCGGGTTTGAACCATTGCATTTGTGGTGGAAAGAGCGATTGTGAACCACACTTTTGTTTCTTTCTTAAGTCTTCTTTTTTTGGGGGGGCAGGAATTTTAATTTCGTATGAATTCAGTGTCTGTTTATTATCTCACTTCCTCTCGTTCTCTTATTGGCTCTGAAGTGTTTCGTAGTAACTATAAGAGCATCATTACAATACAGAATTATTTATTAGTTTATTAGTTTATTAGTGGCGTCGCGGTCTAAGGCATCCAGCCTAGGACACGCGTTACGGAATGCGCGCTGGTTCGAGTCCTCATGGGGGAAGAAATTTTCTCATGAAATTTCGGCCAGTGTATGGGACCGGTGCCCACCCAGCATCATGATGCACTTGGGGAGCTACGATAGATAGCGAAATCCGGTTGCGAATACCAGCTATAACGGCTGGGGGGATCATCGTGCTAACCATACGATACCTCCATTCTGGTTGGATAATCGTCCAACTCTGCTTCGGCATGTGGGCGTGAAGCCAGCAGCCGGCTGGTCGGTCTAGGCCCTTCACGGGCTGTAGCGCCACGGATTATTATTACTGATGTAATTATACACTAATTTCCATTCCTATGCAACTTTTTTTTCAGTCTTAGCGGAATATCTATAACTTTTCTCATAATAAAACAACGTAATCTGTTTTTATTTTAAATCATCACTATTTAGTATAGATCAAAATGTATGACAACCATATCATGTTCAATATGTACAGTTTGCTCAGCATTGTGATTCAGTAACACTGTTAATATAAACAACTGGCAATTCTAGTACAAAATCTTATAGCCTACAGTAGTATAAAACACTGCTTGTTGGAATTTAACAAGAGCGTATTAGGACATTTACATATCGCTGGAATGTGTCAAGAAGATAAATATTTCGTAATAACAATAAATATAATAAAATGCCGTTTAATGTGATGCATTAAGGAAGAGATAGGTCTAGTGATTAATTTCTTAACTCGTGCGAATGGCATTCATTATTATTTCAGCAAGGATCGTACTGCATTAAACCCTTATTTCATGTTGCTTTTATTATTACTAATTTTTTAAAGTCACTAATAATATTCTTATAAACTCAGTGATTCGTGTAATAGCAGCATCTTTAATTAAAAAAGTATTTATTTTTGTCATTCACTAAAACTGATTGTTTTGAAAATAATCATTAGGAAAAGAAAAAGGTCAAATGTAGGCTACATGCGCTTCTGTGGTTATTTATCTTATAATTTAATTTAATACTTATTTATTTATTCTGATGGAGTTAAGGCCATTAGGCCAGAGGTTATAGCAGCGTTTATGCGATCAAAGATGACACCACCACATACGGGATAGTAAATTGTGTACTAAAAGGGAGTTAATGGAATTTGTTTCATTCCCTCAATGACACGGAACAGAACGTGTTTTCCTTTATAATCCTCAAATGAAGTAAGACAAGTTTGTACAGTGCATATGAAATAAAGCAAAAAAAAAACGCTTACAAAATTGCTCCATTTATCCATTCCGAATGTTCAGTGGGTGACATATTCGTGCATATAAAATGAAACCAAAAATCCGTTTAGCAGATTGTTCCATCACCGCTTTTCGTGTGTTCAGTAAGTGACATCACCATATCGGCCTCTCTCGCATTGCTACAGCAACGAGTAGTTACCTTGAGCCTCACTTGTTTTCTCACTCTCTCCGGCGTCCTCTTTGTCCCCTGGCTGGCTGTGACGCATGCAGATGCCAATGACCAGGAAATGGACTGAAGGCAGGCTGACCTTCACATTAACTCACAGATGGCGTGATGAGCCAGATAACAACTGCCTGCACCCAATTCACAGCTCGGGACAGAAATAGAAAGCGATAAGTAGGCCGAGATGCCTGTGTTGATACAGATAATGGGACACAATGCAAAATTAGGTGATTAGGTTACAAACATATGATGCAAGTGTTTTTTCAACTTTCACTTCCTGCGAGAGGCTCATATCTCTGAATGTGTTGGATAAACCAGTGACTGATTTGCAGTCTTTTTCTTGTGATCGAGTCCATATTCTGTAGTGTACAGAATGTATATAGTATTGCTGAGGTGGCTATTGGGAAGACGTTTAATACCTCTTCTAACATGTAAAAACCTTCGTTTTTTTGGAGTGGGGATATTTCTTAGTCGCTTTAACTGCTAATTCGTATCACGAGAGACTGTTTGGGCTAGTACAGTGTTGTTACATTGGATTTTCATTTTTTCTGCCATCTGTAGACATGTACTTCCGATGTAGGCCTATTTATTGCCTTCTACCGACATATATAGCTTATAAAACGGTTTTTAGTTGGTTAACGACGCTGTATCAAATACTAGGTTATTTAGCATCGGTGGCGATAGTGAGATGGTATTTGGCGATATGAGGCCGAGGATCCGCCATAGATTACTGACATTCGCCGTACGCTTGGGGAAGGACAAAACCAAACCGGGTAACCAGCCCAAGCGGGAATCGAACCCACTCCCAATCGTAGCTCCTGATCCGCGCTACTGCCTGAGCTACGTCGGTGGCCGAATCGTTTTTCATATATCGATAGTGACGATATCGATTAGCCTGCAGACATGTCCTCTGCAACTATGGAATCAGTATCTTTATCTTTGTAATGAAATCTAGTATTTGCTTTTGAAATAACTGGATTTCTAGTTATTTATGATCGAGAAAATCATTACAAACCACGGTCAGATTGGCCAACCTCAGGATTTGAACCTCAGATAGGCCTATCTCGAATTGGTATGTAATGTTTTACTTCTGAGCCTATACCTGACTCGGTCTTCAAAACCTTTATTTCGCATTCTTCTCGTTGAAACGTGTCAATCAGAGTGCATATATCGCCTGTATCTAATGTTCAATTTTCCGTTTAATATTTAAATAGATATTAGTCTCAGTTGAAACGGGAGGACAAATGAATGCAGTTTAGTTGTTAAAAATCGTTCGGAAGAACCTGCCTAAATTATTACGACCGATAAAACATTAGTTAAAATATTGTGTAAAGATTGTATAGGCATTGAGTGTATTAAACATGAGAAATGCCAAAATTGGCCTACGATTAGCCTTTACAAATAATAACACTATATATAGGCCTAAATTTAAATTAAATTCATCGTATAAATAATGTTTTTTCATCATCATCATTCCACGTATTAGACGTAGTGGTCTGTTACGGTCTGCTTTCTAACATTAAAAATTAATTATGTAATTCGTAATTAGTTCAAGTTTATTTTCAGAGTATGAACTATTAGTCTATTAAAAGAAAATCAACATTTGGCCGTGAAGTTTTAGTGCAGTAGACTTATTTCTCATTTCATTTAACTTCAACGACGAATTTGCAGAATTGTTCTGAACGTATTGCTTTCTGTTTTCATGTTCTGTTCTGTTTAGCAATTTCAGGTTGAAAAGAGATTTGATAGTCAGAAATCAGAATATTAAAACATACAAAGTGAAAGAAGTAGGTGAGAATTAAATAATTACATGAACACAGTGGATAATAATAGGTGCTGGTAGGTCAAAATAGTTAAGAAATAAAATGCCAAGGAGAAGAATATTCAGGAAGACCGTAAAGATGGATGGCTGGGCACTTAGTCGCCATGAACAGATGTATCATACAAGTTAAAAACTACATAATTTGATCCAGGGACCATCCATTTTTGCTTCAAAGATAATTCGTTTGCCGTGTTTCTTAATTTAAATTACGAAATGGTGTTCCTGTGCTTAACATTTAATTAATGTATTATTACGAAAGGAAGAAAGTAAAAGAGTAAATTAAGAGAAAGAATGAAAAATAAATTACGATAGTGTGAAAAGAAATAAAAAGAGGTGTCGGAGGGAGAAAGAAAGAAAGAAAGAAAGGAAGAAAGAAAGAATTTGTATTCTTCATATATGATAATATCTGGCAAAGATTTTGAACTCGATGCTGAGAACTCAACATTGTATCGACATTTCACTATATCTAGTGAATGCTAGTAGGCCTATACAGAATTTTTTTCGCCGAATCACTGAGGCAAGGTGTCGTCATAATTAAAATAATAGGTCAGCCTTATAAAATAAATCCCCGCGTCTCACAGATTTTAACGCTCGTCAGGTCTAGATCACGGGTTAAGTATGAAAACAAAACAAATCAAAGTGATCGATATCGATTGCAGAAGGGGGGGGGCAATTTGATAGGGGCCACCTGTTGTATCCCGGGCGGAAATGGTTGCAGCAGCAGCAGCGCTCTGCAGACCTGGGAGCTGCGACCACTGACACCGGCGTGGCCCCGCCCACGCGACCTTGAACCAGCGCGCGCAACAGAAATAGAGCTGCCGCCGTCGCCAGAAAAATGTCAAAATTCACTTCACAACTTCGTTTCCGTCTTCACGAATTCCGCCGCGTTTTTGTTCCCCTCCCCTCCCCGACTGTTGATAAAATTTACCACAATCACGTTTGTCTTGGACTTTTTAAAGCGGTAGAAAAGGAATAGATATTATATTTAAGTGAATTTTCTTGCAGTTATTGTCTGTTTTTTAACATCTCTAGCATCGCCGTCATATTGCAGGAAGTACGGAAAAAGAAACAAAATAAGCTACAACCAGAAGCAGTTTGTTATCCTCAAGACTTGCACACATCTTTACATTAAAAGGACGGAGTTAATTAAACTGTCCTCAAACTTTAATCAGTTTCAAAAGCTTACTCGCATAATCACTTTCGGTGATATCCTGAGGTAGATCGTTCTACGCATGGTTTTTATGAAGATAGAGAGTAGTGGCGGTTTCTGTCCTGGTTGCAGTTTACACAATCACAACCATTATTATATTCTTATAACTTCAAATTTCAAATTAATTAATTTATTTAGTACATTACACTTGAGCTACATTAGGCATTGCAGCCTGAACGGAATCGATATTAAATTTTCACTTCTCCCAATAACATTTGAATTCATTCTGAGTAGCGATTCGTTTATAGGTCATTCATTGGCTTGTGAAACCAAATGCAAGCGTGCGCCATAGTTTACAGTAAGAATCTTACGGTGAGGGTATGTGAGCTACCTAGCTGCAACTGGAATCATAGCGAGGGAGGGAAGCTTTTCAGTTCACTTTCTGCTTCCCCCCACTCGCGGATAGGTTTCACGAGATAACGAATGGCCTATAACCAGTGCTGTCATGGTTATTTTTCTCTTGGCCATACGCCGCTACTCCTTGTTTTCTCCCTTGAAATATATTTTACTCCTCTCTCTATCTCTCAGACTGTCATTTAATGATTTTTTTTATATTAAAGAAGAAGTAAAGAAATTGTTTTGCTTTACATTTTAATTGTACAACAAGCTTGATTTAAAGAATACACAATGTAGCACCACCGTAGATGCACACTTGTCTCGATGAATCTTGGAGTGTGTATTTGCAGCACTTCTTGTTTTTCAACCATTATTTTATATAATTCTGGATTCCTGTGCTGGAGAGATGGACAATTTTTATGAACATCAAACAAAATACATTAGGAACAGCAAGAGATGATCTAAGATCTGTACAGATCTCCGCGTACAAAACTTAGGCACCCATATGCCGTATGGCTGCGTACAGACACAATTTTATTTTCCCCATACGATTAATTAAAAAAATTGTAGGTTCTTATACGATGTATGGCCCCGTATGGCCTCCATGACAGAACTGCCTATAACAGTGATACAACATTCGTTTTCATTCAGTCCAGCGAGGTGTGAAAATTGCTTTGCTATCCAGCTGACGATCAGAATTCTCACTCGTTTCTCTTGCGTGCGTGTATGGAGTATCTTTTCCACAAACGGAGCCGCTTAACTGTGTTTCGAGTGGTGTTGGCACTGGGCGTACAGCCTTAGCGGCTGAATTTTGTTTCTCTGCGTTTAAAACGATTAAAACATTTGTGAAAAATTCCACGGGGCAAGAGAGGCTTTTGGCATTAGCAGTGCCAAAGTAGTTGCAGTGGAAAAAGACTATGAAAAGACTATGTCAATTTTCAATTGACCTTTTCCTTTTTGAAGTAGGACAAAGTATTTTCAAGGGAGAAGTTTGATAGGGCTGTCCGACAGTGTTATTTTGTATTATAATTGTTTTTGTGACTTGAAAAAAGCTGATTCTGTACGTAGTTGTGCTTTATTTCTAATTTCATATTTCCTCATATTTCGTTACTTATTTACTTCAGTCGAAGTTGAATCTATGTTACATGGTTTGGAGGCCGTTTTACATTTTATCACTAACAGCCATTGGTACAGAGCTCAATAAGTAAACCAACATTCGTCAAGTTGGGCTTTTATTGTGATGTATCGTGAAACTTATTTCAAAATGTTTGCGGAAATACTTGTTTTCAATACTGTATCTGAAATATCGAAGATGTTTTTGTATGTCCACCTATTACTGTCTACTCGCTCGCTTCTCCGTGCACGGCCCTTTTGCTTATGTACTGGGCGAAGGTTACAAATGTTCTGTACAACGAATCAATTTGCCCTAGAATTATGTATATCAAATATAATGATTTTCACTTCAAAAACGAAATGAAAATATTTATTATCTTGGTACTAATTTATTCAGATTTTTCTTCTTTTTCTTCTTCACTTTGGTTTTAATTTTAATTTGCTTTTGTTCGTTCTGTAAGATTTTTCATTTTCATTCTCATTTCCTCATTATTTATGTTCTTTTTCCTGTCTATCATACTTTATAATTTTATTGTTTCTTCCATTTGCACATTTCTTATTTCGTCATGTCAAAATCAATGGTCAGGTAAAAATGAACGTTAAGTAGCACAGAGTGTCTAACCGTAATTACCCACTCCAGATTTATTGACAATAAATCGTTCCGATTGTGTCTGTATACATATACAAAAATTACTACATTGTTTTTAATCGTGCTTCATTTTACAGTCCTGAGGATTCACTTGTTTTAATTAAAAACAGTTGTGTACCAAGGCGATAAAGGCATGATCGTTTGTCCAAGTCCGGTAAACCTCATTGCGATGGAAAAACAAACGACAAATTGTGATAACAATGGCGACCCACTTGAAAACGAAGCCGTTTCCCAGGTTACGCGCGTTAAGTAACTGAAGCAGTGTTTTAATGGACGTTAACGCGTGTTTCCTAATTCCCAGGTGAAGAAAGGGCGGAAGTTTGGTCGGGCGAGCACAATACACCGCCACGTTCACTAAACGGATGGCTCAAGAGCAAATTACCTCATCGCTGTGTCCGCGTTCGAATTGTAATATTTGCAAGTTTTCCTGGTATACACGCGGAAGTGTTGATGGCAGCACCATCTATCTCATGACGAGGGAACTATCAAGTAGGGATGATGAAGTACCACTGACCGCTTTCAAGGCTGTGCACGTCTACCGCTTTTAAAATGATCAGTGACGGATGCGGTGAATAATAATAATAATAATAATAATAATAATAATAATAATAATAATAATAATAATAATCTTCGGCACAAAAGCGAAACTTATACATTTTTTTAATTCAAGATATTTATACAAATGGTTGTATGGTTGCGAGTAGAAAGCAATTTAATTGTTAATTAAATTAAAAGTCGGTATATTATTGCGGTAATCTAAATACTTCCCGTACTATTAGTAGCATTAACGTAATGTTATAATAAAAAAAACTAAGAGAAATGATGTGTTCCAGTTTTTGTGCTGGTGAGTGTAGTAATATAAACTATAGAATTCTGGAAAACTAAATATGTATATTTTAAGGGTATACTCAAAATCAAAAGTAATAATAAATAGCGCCATCGATAGATCCGTGATCTTCCGGCCTCCAAATAAGGCGGTTGACAACGCCTTCCTTCTGTGTCAGAGTAGAAGCAATTCTTCCGGCGACAAACAGAAAATGGGACGAGGAATTGGATGTACTAATTCTGCCAGTTAGCATATCCCGTCCAGCTGCGCAGCGCGACTCTCAGCTATTTTAAACTCCCCGCCCGCCCGCCCCTCTCTATCCCTTCGCCGGCCTCACTATATGGTCCAATTGGCTGAATTGCCACGACCCTAACCTCACAGCAGCACGGCCACGGTCAATGTCGAACAATCCAGCCAAAAAACAACTTCGCGCCGCAACCTGCTTTGTATGCGCATCAGAATATTGTTAAAATTATTGTTTTAAATTAGAGAAAAAGACTTAGCCCATGTCCATGGTAACGAAATAGCAAACGAGTTCTTGGAAACATGCGTTATTGTACTAATAAAATCTGTTCATAGAATGTGCGTGGTAGAGCAATTGCTCAGAATAATTATGAAGGGACGTATTCAGTAGGCCTATACATGATAACGAATGGAAACGTAAGAGAAAGTAGTGCATGATATGTTAGCACATTAACATTAAATCACACACATGTATGAGTTATATCAAAATATTAATATAGCCTAACTCCAATAAATAAATAAAATTACTGTTTGCCCATAGCAACGTGCAGCGTAGGGGGGAAGTGAAGCAGGCGAGTTGGGAAAAATACGTATTTTTATCTATTTTTACACTAAACTTATGATTCGTAAAATATGTCAAATATTACGAAGACGATTTTAAACAAGTATATTACTATTATTTACGACATTACAACAATGCTTTCAAAACTCGTTTAATGACAATGCGAATTTTTATTGAATACATAGCACTGATTTATTATTATTATTATTATTATTATTATTATTATTATTATTATTATTATTATTATTATTATACTCAAGTAATACTTGTTACGGTTTTAACACTCCCGCCGCGTGGCTTAAAGCGATACTGAATGAACGCTGGTTTGGATCCTCATGAGGAAATAAATTTTATCATGAAATTTTAGCCAATGTATGGGACGGTGCCCACCCAGCATCGTGATGAATTTGGGGCGCTATAGTGAGTAGAGAAATTCGGTTTCGAAAGCTAGCTACAACGGCTGATAGCTGATTATGGTGCTAACCACACCTTATCCTCTAGTGGCTGACTGCTTCTGCTGAGGCATGTGGACGTGAGAATATCAGTGGGCTGATCGGCCAAAGCCTCTGTGACCCGTCGTGCCACGAACTTAATTCATATTTACTATTTAGCAACTAATTTTGGTGTAATAAAAAGTTAAGTCTTGTACCCAAAGTTAGGTTGTAAATCGCCTAGTGCCCTAATGGAAAAGGGAAGGTTTGACCCGCAAGGTACACGTGTCAGAGAAGTTGCCGCTATAGCACGGCGCTTGATATGTCGTAGTTGTACCCGATTTTGTTCCACTTTTTTTTGTTTTAATATACGAGTAATTAATTATACCACAGTCTAGTATATACAGTCACGAAGCTCAATACGTAGTAAATATGCATACATAGATAATTGCTAACCACTAGGATCGCTAATATCGCCTCATTACACCAATGCGAAATAGTACCGGCAGAGTCTATTGTTCCTAGCATCCTCACAACTTAAGCTTCGTGACTGTATAAGACTGTGATTATATATACCGTATATTGAGAATAAAACATCGATGGTCGTATCTGATTTAAGACTTAATATGCCATTCTACACTTAGCAAGAATCTAATATTTGCACTTAACCGAAACTGTAGACGTAGGAATTACAGTCCATATTTTTTTTTTGCTGTAAATGAACACAGGTAATAGGCCTACTATAATTTTCTTAAATTTTGAGTTAATTTTGTACGGACTAACTTTCTTAAAATACATCTCTTTTAAATTTTATGGCAATTAATATGTGAACCTACTGTATTTATGCTCCCGGTTTTGTATTTGTATGATTTTTTAATTATTTTATATAGTGACAAGAGGAAAATGGAAAATAGGGAAGATTGGAAAATGCTACATTTGCAGTGAAAGACAAAACTATGAATGAATAGATGAGGACAGTTGTTTAGTTTGGAAGCATGGTTGTACGATAGCTTCTCGCACCGTGACTGACTGTCCCTGTCTTTGCTTCGCAGTGCCGGACGGCTACGGCGGTTACCTGGCGCCCCCGTCGCACCACCAACAGCTGCCGACGCAGCAGGCATACCACCACCCGACGGCGCCCCAACAGTTCGCGGCGCCGCCTGCGCCTTCGCCGCCCAGACCCGCCATCCCCACGTCGGTCATCCAACAGGCCGTGGCCACGTCCAGCGTGGGTGACGAGCTGTACATGCTGGGCGGTCTGGACTACCAGCCGCGCCCCAAGAAGAAGATGAAGAAGCCCAAGAGCGGCGAACCCGGTGCCGTCAAGAGGAAGAGCCGCGAAGGTGCTTATAGGCTGAAGTTGTTCAGCATACTTACTTACTGGCTTTTAAGGAACCCGAAGTTTCATTGCCGCCCTCACATAAGCCCGCCATTGGTCCCTATCCTGAGCAAGATTAATCCAGTCTCTACCATCATATCCCACCTCCCTCAAATCCATTTTAATATTATCTTCCCATCTACGTCTCGGCCTCCCCAAAGGTCTTTTTCCCTCCGGCCTCCCAACTAACACTCTATATGGTTGTTCTGCATTATTATTATTATTATTATTATTATTATTATTATTATTATTATTATAATCTGTGTGCGATTTCTTTATTCAAAGGGGTGCTATGGCACTCTTTCCCTCCTGTCCCTCTTCTCTGTTTTTCTGCATAGTTTGAAAAAGTTGTATTTCATGTACCGATACTTACAAAAAAAAGGGGTGGGGGGGAATCTCGATTATGTTACAGTCTGATGTAATCGTGAAAAAAATGTGCTATATACATGAATTTTAATTTAAAATACCGCGAAAAGATATTATCAATCTAATATTAACATGTCAGTACTACCGAGACTTAAAACAGATAGGCCTATAATTATAAAGGCTAAGAATACGTACGTGTTTTAATAGAATTATGTCACGAAGCATACATATTCACAAAATCATTTAGAGGCAAGAAAATGCAGGAGAGAGGACATTATTATCCCTCGCCGGGATAGCACTGAGCAGAAGTAGAGATACTTTTGGCAGTATAAACTGTTCTCTTACAGTATACTACTGCTATTACTTCTAAATTTGCCTCTCTTGCATAATAAATGCATTATCTCACAGAGAACGGGACAGAGTCAAGTACAAACCGTGTGAGCATTTAATTTTAGTTAGTTGATGAATTTACGAACATCGTAATATGTGTGCATCATAACTGATCTACACAGTATACAGATTATACAGTATAAATTCATATCTCAGAATTTTTAGCTGTTAAATTTCCGTCAAGAACACAATGAGCCAATAATTAGCTGTATTCTTTTTTCACATGTATTTTATATTTCTGTAGTTCTGTATTACCATTATTATTATTATTATTATTATTATTATTATTATTATTATTATTATTATTATTATTATTATTATTATTTGTTTAGAAACTTAAGAAACTGGTCCATTGAAAAAGCGTACTAACGTAACGTATCTCGTGTGCAGGCTCAACAACGTACCTGTGGGAGTTCCTTCTGAAGCTCCTCCAAGACCGAGACTACTGCCCGCGTTACATCAAGTGGACCAATCGGGAGAAAGGAGTCTTCAAGCTGGTCGACTCCAAAGCCGTGTCTCGCTTGTGGGGACTGCACAAAAATAAACCCGACATGAACTACGAGACCATGGGAAGGGCACTAAGGTGAGAATTTTGTCAATGAAATTGAAATAAAATTATTTAAAAATCTAAATATCCCTCCTGAAATAAACTGATATCTTTTAAAAAAAATTCACAAAATTAACAATTTTTGGCTTTCCGTAAATTCGTTTATTACAGAGTGGGGAGGGGGGACATATTATGTGGTCATGATATTTATTGAACCATTTATAGTGATATTACATCCATAAAACATAGTTCCACATTTCTGGACAAAATCATATCAGTGAATATTGAGTATTTTAGCGAGAGAATGAACTTATCACATACAAAAGGGTGTACAGTTTCAATAGTTATGTCATATCTGTAGGACAACGAAATACGTCTTTTTGTTGTATGTGATACCACAGTCTAGTATATACAGTCACGAAGCTTGAGTTGTGAGGGTGCTAGGAACAATAGACTGTGCCGGTACTATTTCGCATTGTCTGTGATGAGGCGATAGCAGCGATCCTAGTGGTTAGCAACTATCTATGTATTGATATTTACTATGTATTGAGCTTCGTGACTGTATATACTAGCTAGACTGTGGTGATCCTATGTTTTCTGAACAGTTGAATTCTAAAATATTTTCCTTTAATTCCAAACAAATTTTGAGAGTAAAGAATACATTCCTCTCTGTCTGTCTCTTTGTCTTCTCCAAATTAAAAGAGAGGGAAATTTGAATGTCGAAATTTAATTTTCGTCTCATTTGGGAGTCGTACAAGACAAACAGTTAGCTGGTACCTAAAATACAGTGTTTGTTTTGTGGTTGTAGGTATTACTACCAACGAGGCATCCTGGCGAAAGTGGACGGTCAGAGGTTGGTGTACCAGTTCGTGGATGTTCCCAAGGACATTGTTGAGATCGACTGCACAGGGGCGTGACCTGCGGACCTGTTTGTACATATCGAGTCGCCGGGTGGCACCAGCTAACTCTCAGAAAGTGTGTGTGTGTGTGCCTTGTGCGATGTGGGACTGCATAATGTGCAATTATTAATCGTTATACCCGTGGGACAATGCCCGATGTTTTCAACGAATGAAAAAGAAAATAAAAGCAAGGAATATTTTGCTTCAACATTTTTTATTTTGACAAGATCTCAGGAACTATGTCGACTGGTAAAAACTTAAAAAAAAAAAGAAAAAAGAAAAAAAAATGAAGAACTTTATTTTTGTAAGCGTTTGAATCTTGGTGCTGGGACTAAACGTGGGGTTGGAAGATCCAGTGAGTTGTCGTTGTGTATGCATTGTGGTCCAATTTAATGCTCCAGCAGTATGTAAAAACATGCTACACATAAGAAGTGGATCCACACTTTGCAAACAGTTTTTTTGGGATTATTTTTTACTGGTCCAAGAGAAATCTCGATTACAGCAGGGATCGTCAGGCAGCACTGGAAATAAAGACTTCATCTCTCGCAATGAGCAGCCGAAAATTCGTACAAGGCAGTGATTTCTCCTGGATTTGTTTGCTCCTGCAAGTTTACACCAATAATTCCATTTTGTTTGGAAGGTGACGTTTTTATCAGTGAAGTGTAAGGTACATGTCTGTATGTCCACAAGAAAAAAATCTATATGAATATGTGTGTAGTCTTGTAATTTATTTATTTTGTCAATAATAGCATCTCTAGGGCCTAGGTGTAAGGTACCGTTTATCTTATTTCAACCAAAATACTGTATATTTTGATTAAAAGGGTGCGTGGTGCATTGGGAGTAACCTCCCCAGCATTGTGATGATGATGATGATGATGATGACGACGACGACGGTGAAACAGAGAGTTCTGTCTTAAACTAAAAGAAATAGTCATTGTTCTTTCTATGTTTTAAAAATATTTTTCTATTTCCAGTGTCAAAAAATTTTGGTGAACATTTCCTTCTTGTAGAGTTGGGGGATGGGAGAGGCAAAGTCTTTTTTAAGTTGGGGGTACAAGTCATTGCTACATGCAGTAACTTTGTACTTAATTCGAAAGACAGAGAGTGATTCTGTGGCAGAATTGTCCTTCATTTTTTCCCAGGCTCATATCATAGTAAAAAACATACTTTCTCTACACTTTGTATAACGAGGAAGTTGAAAGAATGATTGCTTGTATTAAAAAATGTATGTACAACTGTTTGGTATCTGTATTGTATGTTTTCAACAGAATTAGAAAGAGCATTTCGAAGTATTTATATGCATTATGAAGTGGAACTCTTGACACCTTTTACTATTAAATACCAGAGTACAAGTGGCTAATGCCCATTATATATATTGTGAAACAACGTCTCGTTCTTCATGCACCCTGTCTGGTGATAATTTATACCTGATGGAAGAGCTATTACATCACAAAGTGTTTTGCTAGAATACTTCCAAATGCTGATTCTTTCGTGTAATAATATTAATAAGAATCATCTGTGGAACATATCGTAACTGTGTAACACAAAAAAATATATATGTTTGTCTTTATTTGTCTGGTTCTGTTCTCTAAACGGAGGATCACTCTATGGCCAACAGATATAATATTTTTCTTTAGAAGGTTGTTAAGGAGGGGACTTTTTCCATCCAAGCTTTTAATTTTCACATTAATCTCTGTAAAGTGTCTGCGGTATGAAGTGTGTAGGTCTTTCATGGTTCCGTTAGAATGATGAGGAGAATGAGTTGTGTTACAAAGAAAAAATATAAACTTTTTTGTACAAAGCAAAATAAACAACCGTAACTTTCTGTGATTTACTGAAACGGGGGAAAAGAGGCAGCAAGAACTGTGATGTTTGTATAGTTGGTGCTTTGAAGACACGTCCATCGATGTAGCAGACGCCTACAGACTGCCTGATAAAACGACTGACTGAGTTTGAGGATGTATTGTTGTAATGTTAAGGACAGAGGCATTATTTAGAAAAAGAAAATAAACTTTAACTTCGAATAGGTATATAATTTTAAATTTTCATTATTACTGATATTTGGTTAACACATAAGCAAGATAGTGTAAATTATTGTTGTAAAATGTCCAAAATTTGCGTCCAACAATAATGTGATGTCATCAGTAATTAAAACAAAAGTTCGAAGCCATGTTCTTACCACTTGAAAGTAAAAAGAGGTGCTTTCAAATATTGTAGTGAAAGTTTTTCAGAGTATAATTTTGTAAATCAGCATTATACACACCGATGTACACATGGAAATACCTTCTCCTATCTCTCTCTCTCCACACACACAAACACACACACAATATACAGTGCCTCACTAAATTTCTCTCTTTGTAGGAAAGTAATGTGTAGGAGATCGAGCATTGTTGCTTCTTTTCCAGCATATACCCCAATGGGCAAACAGTTGGCAATGCTGGTGGATTTGTCCCAGGTGTATCTGTGATGTGATGTGTGTAAAGTTAGAAGGTAGTCTTGAATGTTTGGAGGTGTAAGGGTCCACGGGCAAAAGAGAGAGAGATGAACACCAAATATTAGAAATAAAAGAAAACGTTTCCTCTCTGTTTTGAGGTACACCTGGGAAAATGGCTTGAGAAGCTTTTTACTAGCTCATGGAGGAAAAAATACCTGGAAATACTTACTTAAACTTATGTAAACTTAAAAAAAATACCTGTGTAAAAAGAAAAAACAAAGGTCATAAACGTTTGGTGATATTTTCTTACACAATTGTGCATTGTAAATATGGTTGCAGTTAAGTGACAAAAATGCCTGTTTCTGTAAAATGTAGAATGTATTCTATAATATACATGTTATACTCGATTATGGAGTTTAAATGGAGTCTTTTACATGATGTGAAATAAAAGATTTACCACACAACCTTGACTTATAATTTTATATTTCACTACGCTCACAGTCATCCTATATTTAGTAGAATCTTTTTCAATGTAATTTCATCTCTTCCCTTCCATCCCTTTCTCCTTCATTCCCTAGAGATTCTGTTTCTTTAAAGAGTTAGCTTAGATGTCACAGTTTCAGTCCTAGAAACTACTAGAAAAAATGAAAAAACAAACTCCAATTTTGGAATCCAGTTACAACATATAGTTGTGTATAATATGCTCAGTAGAATGGTCTTTCCTTAACTAGGGGGTGGTACAAATATACTGGTTGAGCGGTTTATGATGTCTGTCTACATGGTCATCATCTCCTTAAGACCTTCCATGTTACTGTGTACAAGTCAGTGCTTAATTCTATTTCTGAGTTGAAAACATCTTGAAAACAGAATTCCAGACTACTGATTACGGGCTAGAAATGGTATCTTTTGCCTGAAGCCCTCTCATTCGGAGACAAAGTTCTTCTACATATCATTAAATATATTAAGGGTTTGCGGGAAAGGCGATGAATGTCACATTTCTGTTAAGGATTAGATAATGATCTAATTTAGTCTATAACTGCAAGATGTATTGCTGTTTCTATAGAAAATAAAGGAAAGGATTACTGTATTCATGGTGGTAATTCTCCTTTTTACCATTTTTCATAAGAACAACACTAAATTTCGTAGTGATCCATTGAATTAGATAATGACATCAATCTTAACAGATTTGTGACATTCATTGTTTTTCCCGCAAACCCTTCATACGACACAGAAGTCGAATTTACTTCCCTTTAAGAGCAAAACATACAAAGTTCTTGGCTGTGTATTGCAGCAACAACATTTCTAATTTGATGAAGCATTTGGGTGGGCACAATTTAATCAATGTGGGGATACCCGAGCGGCACCACTATAGCCCTTTAAAACAGGCTAGGGCTTTTTAAAAGAATCACACTTTTTCCTCTGAAAATATGTCTAAATGACGAGGTGCGTCTTGTACACAGATAGCTAGTATTATGAATGAAATTGAAGCGGTGAGATCAATAACCATTCAAGTCCATTTACACAAGTTTCGAGAAAAAGGCAAAAATTTTTTTTTTATTTCTTACCTAATTAATTTTTGCACGTAATATTTCTGATTGTTTTAGAGATCAAGACAAAGTAGTATACCAACTTTTAAAGTCGTAACACTTGTGGAAATATCCAAAATTTAACTTCAAATTTGCAAAAAATGAATGACCAGAAGTGGACTTGAATGGTTATTGATCTCACCACTTCAATTTTAGATTTTCATAGGTATATCATTAATGCAAGAAAACGAGAAAATTTTGAACTTTCATAGTTAAAAAACATAGCTAAGCTTCTGAATTAGATGTGTCCCCAAATAAAGCAGTAGATTCTGAAAGTACAAGAAGTATTATTGTTACAATTGTGGACATGAAAAAGTCATTATACAGTTTTGTCATGCTGTGCTGATGGAACAAAATTGCTCCCTTTACTATTTTTAAAAGGAAGACATTGCCGAAGAAAAAACTGCCTAAAGAGCATTTTGTGTAAGATTAGTGATCACACAAAAAGCTAGATGGATGAAGTTATAGATAAATAATGTATGGTCCAGGTGCCTTGGTGGACTGTTACAGAAACTTACCTTGCTAATATTTGATCAGTTTCGAACTTTTGATGTCTTATAATAGAAGCTGTTAAAAATAAACCACTCCCTAGGGGTTGCATGACCTTAACGGTGGTGGGAGTGTTTGCATGGTCTGGTGATCCTTTGGGCTGTGTCGGCGGTAGCATAGCTACTGGTAGGGTCTCCCATGCCAGAGAGGCCAAAGGTGAAGGCCCAGACAAAGAAGCAACCCAGAAGAGGAGATCCAGCGGCTCTGAAGGCGGATGAGGAGTGAGAGTGCCAACAGCACAAGAGGCAGATGAGATCCCTCAACGTAGGGAGGGGCATATCAGGCTCTGCAGCTGTAGAGACAGCAACTGATCTAGGAGATGGAAACTCCGAAATCAAAGGACCCGGTCCTCCAGGTTGGGGGATTGGGCATAGGGCCAACAATCCTATCCCGTAAAAAATGTAATCTGTTTAGAAAGTTGAAGCAAATGAAACCGGACAGATAATTAATAGATGATTAAGGCATAAGAACAAAGGACATGGAAGCAGATGGGTATAAGGGCATGGAGGAGGAAAACTCAGTACAGAAGAGAATGGGCTTCTATTGCTAGGCAGGCTCTGTTCCTTCAAGGAATGTAATCGCCATGGAGTAAGTAAGTAAGTTAAAAATAAACCCAACCAATTTATTGAAAACTCACATAGCTGCAATTTCAGGAGGTCTAATCAGTTAGCTTCAGTCTTTAGATTATGATTAATTTTCCACTTGTGCACACCTAGATGCGAAACAAAGTGGTGGATAAGATCCATTTTAATGAAAATATGACAAATTAAAATTTAACATTGTTCAATCCTGGGTGATGGCGGATATTTCACCCATCAATTTCTCTCTTCTTTGTTGATCTAATTATTGCTGTGACCAAAACATTTCAACTGTATTCGAAGAACAAAATAAAGTATGATAATGAATTAATATTTTTTCATGAAATATTAAATAATTAAATGCATTATTATTATTATTATTATTATTATTATTATTATTATTATTATTATTATTATTATTATTATTTTAGCATTAAATATTAAGCCCACATATTTTAAAATCACAATAAACATAATGTTGCTTAATAATTATATTTCAGTTTCCACAAGAAACGCAAGTTTTTTTTTTTTTTTGTTAAGTTTATTTATATACACTTTAACATCTCGTGTTTAGGATCTTTTGGTATATCAGTGTTGAGTTCCTGTTTCTATTGTCGTATGTTATAGATGGCTTATGTTCATGTAACTGTATTTAGACTTGATTAATGTTCATGATATTGGTGATTGAAGCGGTGATGAATCATGGCATGTAACCTCCAACCTGGCACCTGCCCCCGTGACTGAGGAAAACCATGAAAACTCAAGTCAGATTTCGGCCATGGATTTTTTAATTGATTATTTTACGAGGCTTTATCAACTGTGGTGGTTATCTAGCGTCTGAATGAGATGAAGATGATAATACCAGCAAAATGAATCCAGGGTCCAGCATCGAAAGTCACCCAGCATTTGCTCTTAATAGTTTGAGGGAAAACCGTGGAAAAAACCTCAACCAGGTAACTTGTCCCAACCAGGATTTGAACCCGGGCCCAATCGTTTCATGGTCAAGCATGCTAACCGTTACTCCACAGTGGATTTGAATCCAGGCTCTCCTGAATGCGAGTCTCAAACTTTACTATTTGAGCTAACTCACTCGATCTCAAGGTTTTTTGAATGGGGATACAAGTGTAATAAATTGTAATTGAAAATGTTTTTTATGAGTTTTTTTCTTAAAAAAGTTAGCTACTTTTAACACAACATAGCTGCAGTTTATTATAGTCAATTCATTATGTATGTTTTCTTCTACAAGTACTGTTGTTTTTGTTTCTAGAAGCCCTATCTCAGTAGACAATTTTAGCGTCTATGTAGAATTGAAGATATCTCAAGTTGTCATTTGTTAAATATAAATAATATATCCTGTTATAAGTAATGAATAATTCTTTAGTTTAAATTTCCATATTACGTTTTTTAAAGTTGTTTTTTTATTATTTTGTATATAGAAGAGATACTAAGAGATATGCTACTGGAGCTAAATGACAGCTGTGAGCAGTATGGAATGAAGATAAAGACCATGGTCATATGAAGAAAAGTAAAGAAGGTAAACTTGGGAATTCTAAATGAGGCAATAGAGCAAGTGGACAGCTTCAAATACTTGGGGTGTACTATGAGCAGTAACATGAGCTGCTGCCAAGAAGTCAAAAGGAGAATAGCAATGACAAAGGAAGCTTTTAATAGAAAAAGAAGCATCTTCTGCGGACCTCTGGTGAAAGAACTAAGGAAGAGACTAAACGATGCTGAAACTGATCAGAAAGAGGAAAAGGAATTGGCTGGGTCACTGGTTGAGAAGGAACTGTCTACTGAAGGATGCACTGGAAGGAATGGTGAACAGGAGAAGAGTTCGTGGCAGAAGAAGATATCAGATGATAGACGACATTACGGTATATGGATCATATGGGGAGACAAAGAGGAAGGCAGGTCCACACCTGTGGAATAAAGGTTAGCGCGTCTAGCCGCGAAACCAGGTGGCCCGGGTTCGATTCCCGGTCGGGGCAAGTTACCTGGTTGAGATTTTTTCCAGGGTTTTCCCTCAACCCAATATGAGCAAATGCTGGGTAACTTTCGGTGCTGGACGCTGGACTCATTTCACCAGCATTATCACCATCTCATTCAGACGCTAAATAACCTAAGATGTTGATAAAGCGACGTAAAATAACCTACTAAAATAAATAAAAAAATAAAGGAAGGCAGAAAATAAGGAAGACTGAAAACTGTTGGGTTTGCAGTGAAAGACCTGCCCTTGGGCAGAACACTATGAATGAAAAAAATGAGATGTTTCGGGTAAAACAATAATTATTTAACATTTAAATTGTTATATTTTTTATACGGCCCTTTATATTCAGTCTTTACCAAGATTCATTACTGATTTACCCTTAACATGTTCATATTTAATAAACTTTACGAGAGGCATACGAGCCAATTAATATCTGTGCTGCCACCTAGTCACTATCTTTACTTTCATGTTCTCTACTATATTTGATCGTTTTTAATGTTATCTGCTAACGATATCTTCAAATAAAATCAATGATATGCATTACTATCTTATTACAATGTTAATACTAGGTGTTTTTATTATTAGCGCTTAGTAATGAAGTAACAATAGATCCGAAGTTCTCAAATTACTTCATAGATGGCAATAGTGCATGTTGGCAATGCTTGTAACTTTTGAGAGCGCATTTACAAAGTGTATTAAACATTAGTTGACTTAACATTATCGATTTTTCCATTGATTCAATAAAAAAAGCTTTTTATAGGGTTGGTATGACATGAAACATAAAAGCAGACATATTGATTTATAACATAGGTTGTCCTGCTGTTTTTGTAATTTTATATTAGTGTAAGCTTACATATTCTACAAAACTTAGACTGAAAACTGGCGATTTTTAGTGTTTCAGTGTTAAATGTTGGGTGTACTATATAAAGGATAATAATATGATAAACATGTGCGATGTATAAGATATTAGGTACGCACAATGTTAATAATTAGTCCTCAGAGTTTAGGTAGGTACTCTTCCACACACTTTAATAATACTTTTATCTACAAGTATACAGTAGTTAAGTGACTGCTGTTTTAATTTATCATGAACAATTTATCAATAAATATAAGACAGTCTGAATAAATAGAATTCGATGCTGGCACACCAATCAATACTCTCCATTAAGAAGCATCATAGTATTTTTTAAAATTAATTCACTGCCATTAGTTTCTATTCCGTCCCCTTCTTGCACAAATAGTCGGTCTATTTATCGATAGATAAATTTTCTCTCTCTCATTCTTTTTAGGTGGTTACACATTACGGCTACTTCTCTGAGGAACACTACAAGTTGTTAAAAACCCCTGTCCACAGTCTGCAAGTTCTTCAGAACTGTGAGGTGGATTATTGACTCAGAAACATAAACACCGGCATCAATTGTGAAAAAGTACTATTGTTTCACTTCTTCGAAATTTGTAGCTATTTTATTGTCATGGTCACCATTGTCACTGCCCCCACCACAGGCATTGTCACCAGTAATAATCAACTACTGCAAACTACTTAAAGGTACGTGTGTTTTGCTAATTCTATCCCCATTAAATTATGCATTGGTAGTTTGTAAACTGTCTATTGTTTCCTATATCATGCAGTATTTATTTTTCCTTGCAGTTTATAATGTAATGTCTATCCAGCTATTAAATTTGGAAGAATAAGTTTGTGTGAAGATATTCAGCTGAAATATATTGTTGATTCTGTTCTCTCTAAAAGATTTTTACTTCGATTGTATATTTATTTGTACGTGTGCTTAAAAATAATCACTTTCATCTGTAACGTAATGTATGGAGGTCGTCAAAGTTGGTCCAATTGAATTGATATTTGTAATTGTCAGATGATTTTATTCTAAATTAGGATAAAAAACTAAAATGTGAATGTAGGATGATTATTGCTTACTGTTCTGAATCTATACCAGTACATTGAGGATCACATAAATGTAGTTCCTAAAAGTCTAATAAATTTGGCCGTCTCTTCAGTGTTGCCAACTCATACCAGATGTCACCAAAGAGGGTAAAATCACATTGTTAGTACTGTTATACAGTCCAATGACGTTATATTTACTTAAAGATACAGTCAAACCTCCGTATAACGATATTTGCGTGCCCTAGCAGGTTGTATTGTTATATTGAGGGTCTGTGATTTATCATATAGGATAAAAAGAGTACTGTTTAACCTGCAGGATAATACTAGGAGGTAACATGTAAATAAACTAAATATAATAAATCATCCATTTATGTACTTACATACTGCAGTAGTTTAGGAGCTGTGGAGCATTCTCTTTGTACAGCTGATTCTGTTCAGTGAAAGATGGACTAGTGACTATTTTGTTGTATTTTTGGCGTACCTTTTGCTAATAATGATTGAGGAATCAGCTGCATTTAATGACGAAACACAAATTGAAGGTTGCCGCAAGAAGTTAAGGTGAATGCACAAAGCACGTGTGAGTTGGAAATCATATGTAACTGGAAGTGGTAAACATGTTGAAGAAAAACCACTCCGAAGTAAACAGGTAAGATCAGGCAAAATAATTGAATATTATATTTATTTGATATATATTTATTTTATATTCGAAATATATTATTATAGCTACTGGTTCATTAATATTTTTACTATTGTCAGTTTAAACTTTGTTTATGATATTCATAACCTCACATTTTCTTGATAGTACCTACAGCAGTTTCATGAAGCATGAAAATTTATGATTATGAAGTAAACTTTTTGTTAAACTGGAAGAAAGTGCTTTTCATTTTCTGTTTTGATGGATATGAATACTCTTAAGGGGGAAAAAAAATCTATTACAGTTATATTACCATTAAGCTTCGTGTTGTAATTATTATATTCTATTGTGACAGGTGAAGTGTAAATGCCGATATGAATACTGGCAGGTTTTAGAAGACAGAGGAAACATCACTGAGAAGCTCTTCAAGGAATTCCACTGCCTGGACATGAATAAACAGGGAACGTACTTGAAGGGGTTAATTGAGCTTGTTCCAATCCAGTGGAGAAGGAATGAAGATCCATGTATAAGCAGACGGCAAACTTCAGTTTCTTACCAGGTTTCTGATGGGAACAGCTCACACAAAAGAGTATGCAAGACTACTTTTATGGAGGTATTTGGAGTCAAATCCTCAAAATGGATAGAATTACTGATAAAGAAAAAAAGGAAGGGAAAACTACTTTCAAAGACAAAAGGAATGGACTAAAAATCTTCAAGTTCACTGTTGCAGACAGAAATAAAGTAAAAAAGGATATACAGTCCATACCAACAGTACGCTACCTAGTTATTATGCTGGACATAAATGTATAAAAGAATATCTCAGTTCCGACTTGAACATGAATAGACTTCAAAAAATTGTAAAAGAAAAACACCCAGATGGTCATGTAACATACAAGTTCTATCGGAAGGTTTTCTTGACTGATTTCCCAAATCTAACCTTTCGGAAACCTAGGGTGGATACTCGCAAAACATGTATCTTCTAAAAGTAAAGTGCCAGAGCCTGACAAGACTGAAGTGAGGAGAGCAAACATTGAAATGGAATTGCAACTGAGAATGCTTTCAATGCCACAAAACATGATATAATTTCCATCACACTTCCTGCTAGTGACACATGTACCTTAAGCGTAGATTTGCAGAAGATTTTCCAGATATCTAAGTTAATAATACTCTAACATGCATTATTATCGGCACCTTGGCATCTATAATTTTGGCATCCACATTCAAGATACTTCAGATGCTGTCATGTGTTTCTGGCATGAAGGTGAGTCAACACGTGAAGGAAATCAGATGGCATCATGTTTACTCCGTGCAATCAACGAGCATCTCATCACGTCCAAGAAGAAGATTGTGATTTGGAGTGGCAACTTTTGCGGTCAGCTTAAAAACCACATGATGATATTTCTGTACCTTTATCTTATTGCCATAGGAATGTTTGATAAGATAGAACTCAAATTTCTCACGGTGGGCCACAGTTTTGGTTCTGCAGATTGTGATTTTGCTTTAATAGAACAACGTTGGAAGGTTACAAGTAACAATCAAGTTCTGGGACACGTTGCTACAGCCATTGAAGAAGCGAGACTTTCTAGACCATTCAAGACTTTCCGCATGGCAGGAAAATTCTTTGACGTTGATGAAACAGCATCTCTGACAATCAACACATCTAAACTGAAAATCTGTAAGGTTGCTTGGATTATGGTAGAGAAATCAGCATCGAGTGTTGTGCAAATCAGCTAGAGTTTCAGTGAAATCTGTGATTTCAAGTCCTACAAAGTTCTGAAGCCACAATGGAAAAAATTGCCAAGATACAAATTCAAGCTCTTCCAGCAACAGTTGCTCCTCTGCTATGAAGAAAGAAGACTTACAGAAAATGCTTCCTTACATAGGCCAAGACAAGAAAATCGAGAATTTTTTCCGCGCTTTTTCGCCTAAATTGAAGGTTCTAACATGTTTTGTATGCCTACTGCCATCAATGTTTAGACCTAAGAACATTAATAACACTGGTAACATTAATTTTCCTTTATTTTTCACTTTTTTCTAATTCCAGGCAAACTTTAATCTGCATAGTTTCCAAAGATAGCAAGGTACTTAGCTCTGTTCAATATAAATTTCAGGTTGCACTTAGCTCCTTTCCACATATCTCAAATTCAAGTATTTTTTATGAAGTGTATGAGTAATTATAATCTAAAAAACACATGTAATCAATAAAGCATGATTTAAAGTATGTTAATAATTTTTTGCTGTATTTTGTTATATTAAAAGCCTGAAGCATAAATTAGTTTTTACTTATTTCCCAAAAAAACACAGTTTTGTCACTTAGCTCCTTTGGGTTTGCAAGGCTTCAACTTTAGATTCATCACTGCACTCCGTAAACACTGATACAACATCATTCACAGACACATAATCATCAACGAGCACATCAATTTTCTTTTCAGTGACTTTTTCGTACAATTGCGGACATTCCTGAGGATAGGCTTGAGACTCCTTTTCACAGTTGGTTGCCACTTACATCATTGTTCACAAGCTTTGCTTTCTCCAACAGTTTTAAATTGCTTTTTCCTCAACACTCACTCAGCTGCTAGAAATCATTTCACACACTTGCTTCACATCAATTTTGAATGGATTTTACACTTTCCGTTCCAGGTTTGTAATCACCCTTTCAATCAAATTTGTATGATATTTTCCTTTAAAGTTCTTAATGATCCTTATATCCTATTATTGGAGTGCAATTAGGTAGGAAATAACACAACTCAACATTGTCAAGTTTTGGTGCATTGTTGTGAGCACTGCAGTTACCCACAAGCATCACTATTTTCCAGTTTTCTTTCTTCATTATTCTGTCTAGCAACAGAAGTCACTCACTGAATATTAAGGCTGTCATCCAGGCCCTCTTATTCGCCTTGTAATTAACTGAAACCAAATAAAAATAGACACCTGATATGTTAGAATAAGTTTTTAAAATTAATAAAAATACTTTAAAGAAACTAAAAAAATTTTCACTTGGATTTTTATTTTTTCTTATCTGACAAGATCTTTACATTCTTGAAGCATCCAGGCCTTACTGATGACTAGTGGCAGTGGTGTAACTTATACCCCCGCAGATCCTGCTTTGCGGGGCCAAAAACGTTCAGTGATTACTGACGCATATTTGGAAAAGTTCGAATTACAGTTCAAGGCCCATATTACGTATTTTCCATAACTCATAGCCACTCTTTTTACTCTCTGGCATATGGAAATCTGTGGTAACGACCACCATCACTGGACCTGAGGATGCATATATAATGATCCAACTTGCAGTACTTTGCATCATACACCTCCGTCGATTGCCTCAGTAGACTCGCCCACAACCATACTGCAGTGACACCAATTTTGAAAATGTGACAGATTTTTATGGATAGAGACATTGTTTCTCGTGGTGTATTTTCATGTTATCGGTTGCCAGGCGTAATCGCAGCATATAAACAATAAACACACATTGAAATAAAGAAGTTTTGTATAGCAACACTTCTGCTTGTTACTAGATTTAATTAATAATTTTTCTCGTGCTTTGTGGCAATGAAACCTTTTAAAACTAATTATGAACATTTAAGTGGTGCAAAAGGAAAATATTTGAAAAATTTGATTCGAAATTGACTAAAATAGACTCAGTATTTCGACCAAGTAGTCAAAAACACAAATTACCTGTGGTGGAACGAATCCCAGTGTTCCAGTACCATGACTCAAGAAAAACTTAGTGCTCTCAGTATATTAAGTGTTGAATGTGAAAAGGCCCAAAGACTTGATCTACATGATTTGATTGAGTCATTTGCTTGTCAAAAAGCCAGAAGAAAAAAGCGCGTGTTGAACTAAGCATCATATTAAATTTATTTTAGGTAGGCCTATTATTGTGTAATTATAGCCTTATTAATAGTTATATCATTTAAATTTTTTTCAGTTTTGTTGACTTAATTTTGTTTAAAAATGGAGTATTTTTCTATGTTAAATAAAATTGTTTTATTCAAATTAGATGTAAAAAATAAAATTATGACAATATGAAAAAATGGTAGTAAGAAAAGAGGGCCCAGATCATTTTTGCTGAGGGTCCCAGCTATAAAAAGTTACGCCACTGACTAGTGGAGATGGCTTTTCAGTTTCTGTAGCATTTGTGCAGAACAGGACTGAAAGATGCATCTTTGATTGCTTTCCTTCCTTCCTTAAATTTTTCACCCTTATAAGCCATTGTTTTTTTCTGGAATTATTTCGAAAAACAATCCTGTTTCGTTGACATTAAAGAAGTCTTCAGAGCTATACTTTTCGAGTATGATTTTCATTTGACTTTCTCGCCACACATCAGCTTCACCAATGGGAGCAGACTTCTCTTCCCCTCCCGTCACTTTGTAGACAATGTTATGCCTGTCCTTGAAACCTATAGCCAGCCATTGGTAGCTTTGTAGTTTGAATCACCGAGTAGACTGGCAAAATGAAGGACTTTTTGGCAGATCATAGGACTGTGTATAAGAACTTTGAGCCCTCATTTCATTAAGCCATTCTATTGTAGCACTGTCTCATCATCATCTGAAACTGCCGTCTTCAGTCATTTTCATGCTGGATCAAATTTGCCGCTTCTAACACTTTCCTCAATTTCTTTCCTTGTTTAAAGAAAAGTAGCCACTGTAGATTGTGAAAATCCACATTTCTGTGAAACTGCTGTCTGTTTTATTCCTTCATCCAAATCTTTAATGCAGCCAATTTAGTTTCCAAACTTGTTGATTTCCATTTAGCAGAACCATCGCCATGGCTACTTACTTCCACCTTGTCACCTGTACACTACAGTAGAAATAAAATTGCTTCATTGCTATAGTGAGGGGAGATAAAAAATGTCTAGACAGTGTCGGGAATCGAACCGGAGCCAGCGTTGCTAACCACTAGACCAAGAGGCTAGCCTATTTTGAAACTACGAGTTTTAGATTATCTACTGCTTGTTTTGTGTAACGGCATGACTGGTATAAAACACTAGAAAATCCATTGCACATTTTTGAGAATAACACAAAATTGGAGTTCTGTGGCTTGAGGTGAGCACAACAACGGATTTCCATTAAAGGTAACCCTCTTTGTCAATGACAAATATCCATATCTTAGGCGACATTCACTACTGCGACTGTAGCGTTCATGTAATATTAAAGCTATATTGTCTGTTGTGTATACTGTGGCCCATATGTGATCATTCATTTACAGATATTTATTTGAAAACACTACTGAAGTCTAAAATAAAAATTGGAGATTTATCCTTCGAAGAGGTGGAAAAATTCAAATATCTAGGAGCAACAGTAACAAATATAAATGACACTTGGGAGGAAATTAAACGTAGAATAAGTATGGGAAATGCGTGTTATTGTTTGGTTGAGAAGCTTTTGTCATCTAGTCTGCTGTCAGAAAATCTGAAAGTTAGAATCGATAAAACAGTTCAGGTTGATTTTTACAATTTACCGCTTTTCAATTGGCAAGTCTTCGAACTGAGAGAAATGGGAAAGATAGATTGTAGGCCTATTTATATTCAGAATGCTGTTAGTCTGGCTTCTGTTTTCATGAAAACAAGTCTCTTTTGCTGTTACACTGTACCCCTCTTATGTAAATGCTCAAGACTGTTGAGATCTTAGTGCCTGGCAGCATAGAAGATGGGCAAGGTAATGTGGTGGACTTGTGATCTGAAGTTGTGTTTGGATGTGAGATCAAATTCCACTTGGGCTGATGAGTTTTTTTCCGAGATTTTCTGCAACTGTAAAACTAATACCAAGTAATCTGATAGCGAATCCTTGGACTCATTTCGTCAAATGCCGTCAGTGACTGTGTAGTTGATTTAGTGTCGTTAAATAATCGATTAAAACATAGGAGATTATCTATCTTGGTTTGACTTGCTAGCCCAAATTTTTTTTCTTTTCGTAGACTTACCTGTAGTTCCATCTGTTAGCTGCCTCTCATCAGAGTATTTCGTTTTCCCTTGCATCCATCATTGTTCACAAAATGAAAAATTATTCTTTATTTGGTGCATAGTAAAAGACTTAATTTGCTTTCTAATAATAGTTCAAGAAAATAAATACAGTATTCGTTTATTTTAGCGGCACCAGTTGTGGACTGATATGGAGAGACAGTAGTGATATCTGTGACCAACCTTCTCACATTCCTCGGCCTATGTCACTTAGCTATCCCCTCATCTAACCCACTCTAAGCTTGTCACAGTCCTCACTCTTCTGTCACTTAGTTATCTCCTCGTTTAACCCTACGATGCATGAGTTACTTTTCCTACACATTTACATAACATGGGTCCGTTGGACCCGTATGCTATTTAATGAGGAATTAGACATAAAAATGAAATAATATTAATTTATTATTGATTTAATTTAATTGTAGGAGTTTTAGTTGTGTAAAATAACTATTCTGTCATTAATAGATAGCATGTGTTGCACCTTTGAATATGCAAATTTCGAAATTTATTTATTAAAATACATTTTTTCTCCAAAAAATTGGTTGCTATGACGTAATAAGTAACCCTTGTATAATGCTAAAGTTAAGAGTTAAACCTGTGGTCAATGTTCTTCGGCAAAGTTACATTTTTTAAAGCTGCTTGGTTTATTTTCCTATACTTCAGCACCTTGCCTCACTGAACTTAAAAACTGATCAGTGAACAGTGTGTAGTGTTACTATATCAAATTATTTAAGAGTTTCCTCAGACTCAGTTTTATAATAGAACAACTAATTAATTATCTCTAGACTGTGAGATACTGTATTTCGTACTGTCTACTTACCTAACGGGTTACATTTCGACTTCTGTGGTTTCGAAGTTGAAACATTTATTTTCCTGAGGCATTAAGGAGACACTCAACTTAAAAATTGGAGAAAAAGTGTCATAGAAATGAAAAATTAAATTTCTACACTAATTTACGTGACAGAACTAAATCAATACGCAGAATTCTTCCCCTATTCATTGAGAAGTCACAGTCAAATGCACAAAGCCAAAAAAAAAAAATGATAATTAAAAGTGATATTTCAATTAATGATTGATTAAAAATTGAAATATTTTTTATTTTGAAAATTATTGGATTTAATGAGCTGAGATTTTGCATGTTATTTTCCATGTGTATATTAAACTTTTTCTCCAAATTTGAAAAAGATTGGTCAAATAGGAAAAAAGTTCCAAAATATAGTTGAGTGTCCCCTTAAAGCATATCGTCGCTCCACCTCCAAAATCCTCTGTGTGCATTTAAACAGATTTTTCAGGAGAGAGAGAAAAAAAACGTCACTTTTAATTCCTTTGATTTTCAAAGCTACTTCCGGTATAATTTTATCATTTTTCATGTAATGATTGAAATTATACCGAATGTAGCTTCGAAAAGCAAAAGAATTAAATATGATGTTTTTTTCTTTCTCCTGAGATGTGTTTATTTGCACATAGCGGATTTTAGAGGTGCAGCGACAATATTGTGATATAGGTATTTTAAGTTTTCAGGCCGAAAGTGCTAAAGCTTTTATAAGTGAAACTTTTACTGTGAGAAGCTTTCGCTCAGGACAGAATATGTAGACAATGCCATCAAATTGGCATCTTTTAGGAGTTAGAGAAATATTTATTTATTCTAATGACATGTACATAGATAATATATCTTCGACCTAATCACAACCTCAAGATTAAAACAATAAAATTGGATACAACTTAAAATTAAATCTGAAAAAGTAACTAAACAAAATCCTTGAATTTAGAACTAACTAAGCAGAGGTGTGAGGCTTCTCGTTTCCCAGTATCTGGCACATTCTGTCAGTGATTTTAGAGCTGGGCAACGTTGGAGATGATCCCTATTCATCGCTTCGTGAAGGTCGCAAAGAGTGCAGGTTGGATTTGGATAAATACCGAAGCGATGGAGATGCTGCGCCAAGCAGTCATGTCCAGTCGCGAGGTGGAAATGCGCAACTGCCAATCTTCTTGGTCTGTTAGGTATTGATAGAAGGTCCCTTTTCCAGTGTTTGTCATATGTTTTTTCTGCAATGTTATGGGCAACTTATTTCCTGTACAATTTTATTGTCTGGAAGGATGTTGGTGATGTTTGTAAAATTTTAGCACCTTTTTTTTTTTTTGCCAAGGCATTGGCCTGCTCATTGCCAAATAAGCTGCAGTGCCCAGGGACCTACTGTAGTACCACGATTTTGTGTTTTGTTTGTAATAGTTGTATGGCATTTTGACAGTCTTGGATTGATGAAGACTCGGGATCTGAGGAACCTACAGATTCTATGGCTGCTTTGAAGTCGCACAGAATGACGACATTCTTGAATTTATTTTGGTGACATATCAGTTGAGTTAAGGCTACCCTGATAGCTTCAATTTCACCATCATAAGCTGACCTATGGGTGCCTACCACTGTATAGAAAGCAAAGATATCACTGTATACACCGGCACCAACATTACTATCATTGTTCATTTTGGATCAGTCTGTATAGACATGAAGATAATCAGTTTCTGGATAATTGAGGTTAATAGTTATCTTAGGATCTTAATATGAAGACCTCCCTCAAAGAAGGTTGTATATCATAATTATACTTTATCATATGATATACAACCTTCTTTGAGGGAGGTCTTCATATATGAAGGATACACAGGAAAAACGATCAAGGTCCATCAAAAATCGAAATTGAATTAATAATACCATCTTGTAGTGGAAAGGAAGTACTATCATTAGGTGTAGCCAGTAATAAGAAATAATCGTTCTTGACATTCCACTAAGTCAATTTCTATTAATTACACACATAACAAAGTATTAAGTGCTTAAACTTTAAAATTCGTTTTTCTCGAAACTTTCTAAAATGGACCTTGATCGTTATTCCCGTGTACCCTTCATATCTATTGGTGTTTCTTACAAATAATATCTTCCAAATCTATAGAGAATAAGATGGAGTTAGAAAGTATTGGTTTTAAAAATTGGGGAAGAGGTTCTGGAGTATTAAAGGTCTGATGTATTTCCCTCAATTCCATGACGTTTTGTATAATCCATGTTATATTTTCAATCTTCTTTCGACATTATGATAAAATTCCCAGAATTAGTCTCCTGGAATTCTTAACAGCTTTTCGTATAGAATTAGTGCCTTCTCTTCAATTAATCTATGAATTGAAGTCCTGGTAAGAGGAGCATGGTATTAATTAGAGTAGTTTTGATTCCACCAGTGAAAAGGCATAGGACTTGGTTTTGCACTTGATTGATTTTATCTAATACTGTCTCTGAAGCTGTTATTAGGGGTTCACAACAGTACAATATTATTTTGAGGTAGCATGTACATTTTGAATCTGCAATTCGTTGAATTCCATATAACCCTTTTGAATCAATCAATCTTCTTAATGTATCCAGCTGTTTTCTGACAACATAAAGTGCACTATAGTCCACTGTAGTCTATTCAGTTGTTTTTTACGAGAAATGAGGAGTATTTTGATCGGTGTTCATTATAGATGGCTGTTGCTAGTAGCCAGAGTTGGGGTGTAATCAATATATACTGCAGGGCTGTGTCTTCTGCAACTGGTATTGATGATTTTAATTTACTTCTTTTGTGGTTTATGGATGGACATATATAGTAGAAGAATGTGTTCCAGATCTTCATCATGATTATTACACCACAGACAAGTAGGATTATCAGAAATGTGAAATTGGTGTAGGTACAATTGAGTGACAATGTGACCTGTTCTGGCTCTTGTTAAAAATGTTTGAACATGTCTGGGCAAGTTTTTGTACATTTTCAGGTCATTTGGTTTCTTTTGTACAGACTGTAAAATTTTTCCTTTGTCAGAAGAGAGCCAATTGTTGATCCATAGGTTTATAAAATTAGACTTTACTGAAGCAAAAGCACTGGATAGAGATATCACTTGAAGAGGTCTTGGTTGCAAATATGTTGCCTGTTTTGCAATATTATTGACTTCCTCGTTTCCAGGTATACCACAATGACTAGGTATCCATTGAAATGTTATTTCCTTTTGGAGTTCTTTTAGTTTACTTAGTTGTTTCTGAATTGGAATAATTCTATGTGCATATAGGTTTGGTACATATTTAATTATATTAAATATAGCCCCCTTGGAGTAGGTAAGTATGCAAATAGATTTTTCAGAAATTTGAGTAACACACTGAAGAGCAGCATCAATAACTAGCAATTCAGTGTCAAGACTGGAGGAGGCTGAACATGGTATGAAATAACTTTCTTGATATTTTGGAATATAATACCCTGCTCCTGATGTCCCATTATTAGGATTTAGAGATCCATCTGTATAAATTTGAAGGTGATCCTTATATGTGCTGTAGAGTAGTTCCATGGCATCTAACTTAAGAATGTATGGAGGATCATTTTTGGAATGATTTCCTGGAGTTTGTATGCTGTGTTCTGGAATCACCCATTTCCATGAAGAAATTTCGTTCACAACTGGAGTTTTAGCAATGAGTGTGTCTGTGATATAGATTGGTATTTCTTCTTTTTTTATTTTATAGAAATTACACTTGGGTACTCACCTTGTCGTGGTAAGGGGGCTTAAACTTGTCGTTTAAGCTAACAAGTAACAAAGAGGTACCCACATAAGCTGCATTAACACCAACGCAGTCCCACTATATTTTTCACTGCTTCTGATTCATGGAGTCCCTCAGTGTAAAATTCTCCGGAGGTAAAATAGTCCCTCAGTCGGATCTCCGGGTAGGGACTGCACTGAGAGATGCCAAGAATCGTACTAAAGTACTTATTTGGAACACCAAAAGTCACATCCTTTTGGATGATGAGCATATAATTTTTTTCTGCCTGGTGAAACCATTTTAATTTCCTATCAAAGGTTAGTTCTACATACATCAGTTTGATGAAGTGGAATATCTTTGTATCTTAGGGTGTATGACTTGATGACTTAAAGAGAAGCTTTGGAACTTAATTCTAGTCATATTTACGTTATTATGGTTAGGCCATTGTTCCAGAATGTTGAGTGCGGTGTTAAGAATGTTAGTGGTTTTTGACTCAGCTTTTCTTTTGGGTGTTTCAGCGTAAAAGACTAAATCATCTGCATACAGTAGGCATTTTATGTTGGGTATACATTTTAATTCTTGCATTAAATCGTTTGTATATTTTTTATTTATTTAACTAGCTAGCTTAGCTAGCTAGTGAGTACAAATTAAAATTATAAAACAAAAATGTTTCTAGCCACTACTGTAAGAGCCAGGCTTGTGTATTTCAAATTTGAAAAATGGTTTGTAATTTTATTATGAAGTCTTGAGCCGAAACTTGTACCATGTTTAAGAGCTGCACTTGTATGACATTTAGCTCAATTAATGGGAAAGTAGACTTTTGTCTTCGAGTATGATATTCATGTTGATTAGATTTATGTTTTATTTGATTTCTGTGGTAGTGACTTAGTAAACTATATTTATAAATTTCTTCAATAGTTGTTTCAATGCCTTGCATCTAGCAATGAAGCCATTAGCATTGTTTCTTTAATAGTTAATACTTTAAAATCTGTATAAATTAAATTTGTTGGGTAATCCATATTTTTGGTTACACAAATTTTTATTAACCTTCTGTGTAATAAAATTAATGGATTAAGTACAGATAATGCTACTTCACCCAATTTATTATACCATATTGTATTAATGATTGTACTAAAGCTAAAAATATTATTCTCAATGCCTCCTTAGTGATAAAATTTCGAAGTATTATGAATTTATAAATTGTCTTTCTTATACTTGTACACATAAAAGCAATTTTTTATCCCAACTTAAAGCTGATCTATAATAATCCCTAAATATTTGACTTGTGTGGAAGGTGTTAGATGTGAGGAATTACAATAATTATTTGTTAATTCATTACATGAAATATTATGTATTACTAAGTGATAATTATTCATAGGTGGAGGTAAACCTTTCGATGTTAAAGAAAATTGAATATAGGTAGTTTTATTAGTATTTAAGGACAGGACAGTTTATGTAAACAGAGTGATTCATGAGGATTTACAGTCACTTACGAAGCTTATTCCCGAAGACATTCTGAGCAAAAAATGTCATACACACATTTGTTCTAATCTTAATATTTTCAGAGTTACACTAATTTGAAGTTGTTAGTAAAATACCTTTTTTCTTTAGTTTTAAGAATAAAAGAATATTAGAAATAGAGAATGAACTATTCAGAAGTATCATTTCTTTAATTGGCTAGTATTCTGAAGTTAAAAATGTGTTGTTAATTGCTTTGTACAGATTTTGTTTTGCTATTTTTAACTAAAAATGACATCATTCTTACACACTTATCACAACAATAAATTGTTACAAATCATACGACTTTAGGAACTTTATTCCTTTTAGTTTAATTATGCATCCTAATGTACAATCTTAAAAGAATTTACAAGAGTGGCGTGATTTGTAACAATTGTTGTGATAAATGCGTAAGAAAATCTAATTTTGTAGTTAAAAATCGAAAAAAAAAATTCCTTACGAAGCAACTATGGAATTCACAATTATTTGTAATATTCTTTTACCCTTAAAACTCAAGAATAATGGTATTTTACAAACAACTTCAAAGTAGTGTAATTCTGAAAATACTCAGAATAGGACAAATGTTTATATGACATTTTTTTACTCAGAATGTCTTCGGAAATAAGCTCTGTAAGGGATGGTAAATCCTCGTGAATCAACCTGTATACTGAACAGCTTAACGCTGCTCCTTGAGGAACACCAGTTTGCAACAAATTGCTTCTTGAAAGGGAAGATTCAAAATGGACTTAACATGAACGTTGATCAATGAAAGCATGTTAGATTTAAGCCTAATTGAGCACGTTTGTATATCAGTTTTTATCTTCAAACTGAGTCATACGCAGCAAGTTGAGAAATATAATAGTAGAAAATATGGGCTCGGGGAGGAAGGGCAGGTTAGAAAATAAAATATATGATTCACCAAAGAAATAGGCAATTTTAAAAATGTCAGCACACAGCTTGTAAGAAGGTTTAGGAGATGATGTTGGTTATAGTAGGTTGCCCATACTATGCCATTTCCTCACATCGCTGTGCATTCGCAGTAGAGCAGTGTACAGGAGCACGGTGTGCCTTTACTGTCAAGGCTTTTTATCAAAATTACGATAATTATTATGGGGCCGCTAGGCAAGTGTTTTGTACACATTTCTATCTCAATCAACATGACAGAGTGCCTTCTGCTCAAGCCATAAAAACATGGGTACTTCAAAGGAACAGGATCTGCCATGAAGGAAAAACCTCCAGATGGAAGGAGAATAGTTCAGACACCAGAGAACATTAATGTTACTGGTGTAGCAGTCATCAGGACTCCATTATGTTCTGTAAAATGCCACTGAACAGTGCTCGGTATATCTGCTACTAGAGTCGATGGAAATTCGGAAGGCGGTAGTCTGCTAGCATTTTTGTCGAGAGAGACAGATAGAGAGAGCAAGGCAGCATACAACATTGCCACATCGTACTTCACGCACGCGTGCAATACAAATAGTGCAGGAGAGAATTTAAATTATCAAAAGACAATAATGACCTTAGCCGTTGATTACTGTAAGCATGACACCAAACAAACCCTCTTTCCTTCACTAACAATATTCTTTGCATGTTTCTCAATTCCACACCACATGCTTCTGCAGTCGTTTCTTGCGCGTTGGCAACATTGCAGCCAGCATCAAGCTGTCCCGCAGGGTTCTGCTCATCAACGTTTTTAAAATAATTATACAATTTAAACACTATTTCCCGCACCTGCCTGTGCAATACTTGTCTTTTTACAGTCTTTTATTCCATTTATCTCACACGCAATAAATGCTAGTTTTACTTCTTCAGTGTACTGAAACACTGACACGTGAACAAACAAACTCGGAAAGTACTTGTTACAGACTGATTCAGATTGATTCTACTGTACAAGCTTGTGACGTCATGTACCAGAAATGCTACGGCACATAAAGCAGCTGACCGCCTCCTGAAGTGCCGTCTAGTCTACTGTGAAACAAATTTTGCACAAGGATTTTTCAACCATACAGATCATGCAAGAATTTAAGCATTGTGATCACGAAAGTTTTGCTAACTTTGTCCAAACAATTTTGGCATGTTTACATGAAAATGAAGATTTCTTAGATAAGTAATGGATGTCCAGTGAGGCACATTTTTGACTGGTGTTATTAATAAGTAGAATTTTAGATACTGGTTCAATGAAAATCCTGGTGAGCTCCACAGACTACATCTGAATGTGTGGTGCACAATGTTGTGCCAATATAATTAATTGGCCCGTATCTTTTTGAAGGTAATGAGGGAAGAGCATTAACAGTGACACTAGCATTTATGTGTGCATGATACTGACATTTCTTACTGAAAAAGTAAATGGTACTTTATTCTAATGTAAATTGGTTCCAGCAAGATGGGGCTACTGCCCACACGCAAATGTCGCGATTGCTACTAAAAGATTACTTTTCTGAAACCAAATCATTTCTAACAGAGGTAACATTCCTTGACCAGCAAGATCTTCCGTCCTGACAGCATATATTTATTTTTTATGAGCAAACATGAAAAGTAAGAATTATGCAACATGCAACAATTCGAGAAGAAATTATTGACTATTCTGCATAATATGCTGCATAGAGTCATGTGTGACCTGCATCTTTGATGTGAGAAATGTGTGCACAAGAATGGAACCCATATGGATAACATATTTAAAACATAAACTCACAGTGTGTGCTTTATATTGCCAGAGTTATTAGTGTGTAAATATGTACTTTCATGTATAACTGTGTTTGATTAATTGCCCACTTCCTTGGCGAAGTCTGTACTGTATTTTGGAAATGTTTACCACACACATTCGTTTACACTTGATCAAAATGCAAGAACAACTACAGTTTTACAGATCCAAATTTAAAATCATTTATTTTCACTGAACACTTGTAATGGCACATGTGTTTTTTTTTTTTTTTTCATCCAAGCATAACAAGTTAACAGTAACGTAAATCCAGAGTTCAAGAAATAAGTCACATAGATCGTGAAAGAATTCTAATCTGATGGAGAAACAAAATGTTGAAAAGTTCACTGTTATCTAGTCAATCACAACTTTTAATAGGGAAGAATTACTGAGCTTCTCATTCAACCCTGCATGTGACGATCTCACGACGACAGTTCAAACACACTGCACAACTCCCATTCGCGTCTTTTCATGGATCCATTGGAACCTGAAACAAACAGCTGTACTGATTATGTATATCCAAGATGTACTCATAAGCAATTAATTTAGATAAATGACTGCTGTCATTAACTAAAGACACATCTGATCTCAGGCTGATTATGAAATTTTTAGTGGACAAAGTGGCTGTAAGGCAGGTTTCCTCAAAGTGATTAGGTTCGTGCTGCCACTTATTTTTGATTATGTTACTACCAGTGGCATATGCAGAATTTTGTCAGGAGGGGAGTCCTTATTAAATTGTTTAGAATTTACATTATCGGTATTTTAAATTTTGTGTTATTATTATTATTATTATTATTATTATTATTATTATTATTATTATTATCATCAGCTGAGTTTCACAGGCGGATGTGAAACTAGTTCCAAGAAGAATGTTGCAACATCATCTTTACGCTTTGGCTGCAAAGAAATATTTGGCAGTGTGAAATTTTCACTAACTTCACGAGAATCACTATGCGACTTTTTGCTAAATAATTGTAAAATTGAGTTTTGTGGTTGCTTAGACATATCAAAGAACCTGAAACGATAATGTAAAGTTTATATTAATAATATTAACTGTCAAATGGACAAAATGTTAAGTGAACGTTTCAAATAAAGTCAGAACTCAAAACTAACGAACTGGTGAATAC
Organism: Periplaneta americana; assembly: GCF_040183065.1. NCBI lineage: Eukaryota > Metazoa > Arthropoda > Insecta > Blattodea > Blattidae > Periplaneta > Periplaneta americana. The sequence goes on from NC_091119.1 coordinate 123,576,241, forward strand.
TGCTCTTAAAATGAGTTTAAAATCAGTAATGGACAACATTTAACATGTGCACTGCAGATCTGTCAAAGCAACCTTTTCAATATGTTTCACAACAACTTAAATTTCATATTGTGTCAGCTTCATTTTCTTACAAGGTCGGTACTAGGCGGTAGGTCTCTCTATAATAAAGGTAGCATTGTTATAATTCGAACATGTCGCAGCATAGGGATTATATTGAAGTAGAGGTAGGAGGACTATACGTTATGTCGATGTGGATTTTGTTACTCTGACAGTGAAAAATTAGTGAAGGGAAAACGATTATGGATAAAAAAATACCCAAATCTAAATATGTAATTTTTTTTAAAAGTTCAAGGGGGGGGGGGGGTTCAAACCCAGTAACCCCACCCTTGTGTACCACGAACACCAAATCATGCCACTGACTCGAAATGGCCTTAAGCAAATTAAAGGATTCTTAAAAATAATCGTTGGTTTTCAATATCTTTAGATATGGTCAACAAGTCTCATATGAGACTCCAGAAAAACTTCTGTATGCATTCTATACAGAACACCAAAAATCCCATATTTACTGACATTACATTACAGGAGGCCAACGTTTTTTTTTTTTCATTTTTCTTTTATTCTTTTTCAATACTTTTTGTATGAATATCGTGTTGTAGAAATATCATAGTAAACAGACTCTTTTTTATTAACAACAATGTCTATAGAAATGTGACAACAAAGCAAATTAATTTAAACCCTAAGCCTCGTCTGTTTCAGTTAAAATAACTGTATTTTCAATCAATACCTGTGCATGATTATTGGTAAAGTAATTGTTAGATTGTGTGTATAGGAGGATGTGTGAAGACGTGAAAATTGTTTGAAATCAAAATATGTGATTCTGTTTTATTACGAAACACAGACGTCTGTGTATTTAGAGAAGTAAAACATTTATTTAATATTTAATCTTTGTAACTAAATCTTCCCAACATGAATTGCAGATATCATTAACGTGCCTTCTAAATTTTAATAAATTTATCATCACACCAATCTATGTATATAATTATTTATTAACAATTATTTTTGTTCATTGAGGAGCCCAATCTAGACTGCCCTCAATTCAGTGTCATGTATTGTATTTATATTTTATTTAGAAATGATCTGTATAGCGCTAAATGCCCTGATCGATGAATAAAATTATTAAACAAAAAATTTAATGAGAATAAACTGAGGGTTAGTAATATAACAGCTTTAATGTTGTAAGTCTAAGGTCTTTTTGCCCATATTGTGCTTTAACAAGCTACATCATTTTTATAATTTAATACAATTTGACCCTATTGAGGATTTGCCAAAAAACATAAAATAATGTACACGTTGATTAAAATTAATGTGTTTGTGGTTACAACAAAGTATGCGGAATTATGAAATAATACTGGTATTAAAAGAAAGAGATACTCAAAGAATTGTTATTTCATTTATTTGAAGTTAATACATCTGTCACATGTTGGGCAACAATGGCATAAAACAAAATGGCGACTCTGCAGCAATGCGCAGAAACTGTTTTCTGGTATGCAGAGACGAAATCAATAATTTCAGTTCAAAGAAATTACCTGAGAGAATATGGAGGAAATGCACGTGATGGGAAAACCACTAAGGCATGATGTGAGAAGTTTCTGGTGACTAAAGTGTGAAAAATAATCTGGAGGTTCTCGTCGACATGTCTCAGAAGAGAAGATGGAAGAAATTAGAGCAGGATTTCAGAGAAGTCCTCAAAACAGTGGAGGCTCTGGTGATTGTTCTCATTTTATTTTGCCATTTCATAACATGAGAATGGCCAATCTGATATATATGTGATCAGGGATATCACTTAATAGAAGTCTTAAATCTTCAGTTAGGGTTATTTGGTGTCTATTTCTTTGCCTCGCAAGAAGTTGCATGACCACACTAAAACCACTAAATATGATGTTGGAAATGCAATGAGAAGCTTTTTTTTTACCACTCCCCACAGTGAAGAATAGAGAGCAAAGATCTCTTTCTGCAACCGAAACAGTAGCAACTAAGGCTGGGTGCACACAGAATCAGACGCAATGCGATGCAACATTTTGTCTCATAGTACTTGTCTCCCATTGATTTCTTATTATGTGATGCATACAGAATCAGGCGTGGCACTACGGTCGCGAGAAGACACGGAGAGACAACATCGAATGACTGCTAGAAGTTCGTTACGAGGAGACAGTCTGATAGCTGCAGTGTACTGCGCATGCGTTAGTTAGTGGCTATGATTGCACGCTTTACTATCTACAAATACTATATTGTTGTGTAATGCACATTATTCATAATGGAGCTCGATGCGGATAAATTAGTTGTTTTAGTACAGGAAATATACGTCCTGTAAAATCTTTGAAACAATATCATGACAATAATGTGGTTTCTAGAAATATGTGAGAAATTGCAAATGAGATGAAAGCACCAGGTGAATAATAATATTGATAATAATAATTTGTAGTAAGCCTACTTCTCTGCTCTATACTATCACTCATTATTGCTTTAATATATTATTTTTCTTTATTGTGAGTCGTGAAGTAATAATAAACATAGAAAATGACGTTTGTGCACTACATTAGTAGTATTTAATTTTAAGACTCTTTCAATTGTATAGATTTTTTAGGCATATTAAGCGTCCTTAGGCATATTAAGCGTCCTTAGGAAATACTAACCAAATACAATAGAAATTTTCTTATAGACAGTCCTCTTTCATTGACGCCATTTTCTAGTCTAGGCCAGTTTTCCAAATCCACACAGCCAGCAAATCAGTTGTTGTGAGCAGACAGTTTTAAGCTGTTGCAAGGCGTTGTAAAGCAAAATGTAGCATCGCACCACGCCACGCTGCATCACATCTGATTCTGTGTGCACCCGGCCTAATTGCACATTTCAATATCATGCAACACACACCTTCAGCACCTCCCTGCCGTCTCCTTGCCTCTTAGGGCCCCTCTAGGTAATCCCACTGCCACTTTGGGGACTCTGGATTTAAACTCTAAGCATTATATCTGTACCTTATCTACTAAAATAGTCTTCTGCTTGGGCTTCCCCTTGATGAGAGCGTAGCACACTAGCGTCATAGCCATCACAAATAGGAAGTAGCTGGTGTGGATGAGGTGCAAGTTGATGAGAGACCGATCACTCTGAAAATGCAAAATAAATGTTTTACTCTAATATTCACCTCCTCCGTATTTTAAGACTTCGATATCTATAAAATGTCAAAAGGCACACATTTACAAACTGTTACTAAATCAATGAATGGTTGATCTTTTATAATTGTTAGACTCTTCGACTATTGAACCATTAATCTACTTCAGCAAACTGGCAATAGTTTAACATGTTTGTGATATCTGTATAAAATAATTATATTATATTGTGCAAGTTATATACCTTCCATTGTTGGCTGATTTAAATTTATATTTTGCATTATGAATACTCAGAGCTTCTGCAGAACGTATTACCATCAAATTCTACTGTACTTTAATATATTTTTTCAATAAAGTCACCATGACAATAGATCTCTAGGGTACATTCCAATTACGTCTATTGTAATATTGAGATTTACGGTATATTTTCATAAACTAAATTTGGAAATAATAGCTACATAATGTTCCTCAGCAATGTTCATTTTGTAACGGAAAAAAAAAAATCAATCGAGAAATATCTCCATTTTGTGAAATGGTTATCTAATGCCCTTAAAAAAAACAAGTAATTTTTAAGCAAAAATTTCAGCATTTCACGTTCACTCATAGAAACAATAAATTACCTGCTTAAACACATCTTCATGGCAGTCATGCAGTAATTTTGCATCATACTCTCTCTATGATTCTGCTTACTGTTTTCCATCCCACACTTTTAGAACAATCCTAGCCCTATTTGGCTGTTATAGTAGGTTCGAATTCCATGTGAGCCACTGGCAAGCCTTTGATTTAACGACAATGGAAATTTAGTCTGCTGGCTTTCTTTGTGTTCTGAGTCAGCTACCGTGATGTGACTAAGACATAGTCACATAGTTGTTACGTCTACCCTCTCCTCATCACATTCTTAGTTATTAAATACATACATTACATACATTCTGGCAACATCTACTCCGTGTGTCCTGTTAGAATAGCTAAAGCAATATGCACTCCCATTGTTGGATTCAATGAAATCGGAGCTGTCTTTCCATCTTAGCACCTTTAATTAACATTTGACTTCAAGGTGATCTTGTCTTTGATTTTAGATGTTAATGTGGAATTCGAACAAACTATACCCGTTTCTAATTTAAATAATGGTATAACTCACGGAATTTCTGTAACATTGTAACTATCAACTACTCCATATGGTAGACTTAGATCATTTTAAAACTATTTTTAGATATGTAATGGACACAAGTGTATATCCCTCTCCCTCTCTATGGCCTTTAAGACTATTCTATCATTAAGTTACATATTTACACATTTGCTTTCTCCATTGCTTAATTTACTTTGTATTGATATTAGGCTTGAAGTTCCATAATGATAAAATAATTTCGTATAATTTTCACATTTCATTATTTTCACTTAGTCGTACCATCTGAAATCTAGCTGCATACTTAAATCAGTGTATTGAAAAGTATAATATGCAATACAAATGGCTTTTAAGGAACCCGGAGGTTCATTGCTGCCCTCATGTAAGCCCCCATCGGTCCCTACCCTGAGCAAGATTAATCCAGTTCCTAGCATCATATCCCACCTTCCTCAAATCCATTTTAATATTATCCTCCCATCTATGTCTCGGCCTCCCCAAAGGTCTTTTTCCCCTCAGGTCTCTCAACTAACACACTATATGCATTTCTGGATTCACCCATACATGCTACATGCCCTGCCCATCTCAGACATCTGGATTTAATGTTCCTAATTATGTTAGGTGAAGAATACAATGCGTGCAGTTCTGCGTTATGTAACTTTTTCCATTTTCCTGTAACTTCATCCCTCTTAGCCCCAAATATTTTCCTAAGCACTTTATTCTCAAATACCCTTAATCTCTGTTCCCCTCTCAAAGTGAGAGTCCAAGTTTCGCAACCATACAGAACAACCAATAATGTAAATGTTTTATAAATTCTAACTTTCAGTGAAAAGTTGTTGTTTTCTAATGCCAGGTATTTGACAATAAAGTCATTTGACCTCTTGCACTCCAATATTTTTTAAAGATATTGTCATGGTCAGCCACTGAAGCACAGATTTTGAGGTGTTCCGAATCCATTTCTTGATTTGAATTGGTTAAACGGCAAGTTATAGTCGATTTAAGTGAACACCATATTTTAACGTTTTGGTGGCTACTTCATCCACACACAATCCCCAGAATGTCTGGAGGACCACACCTGCTGTTGGTCAACGGGTCTACTAGACCTAGTTGGGAGATCTTGTTGATCACCAACTTTCCCTCCTTAAGCCACTGGAGGACGATTTTAGTGCCCTAGCAGGTCAGCACTAGGAACAGAAAAGTAGAAAGGGTAGGAAGGAAAGTGAAATGAACCCCTAGGCCTATGCTCTAATACCGTCAGGGTCAAAGAAAGTAAGAGTTCAGATAGAGGACTGGATAGGAAAGGTTAAAGGGAATTAGGTATTGAATAGAGAAAAATTTACCAAATTCGGTCATTAACTCGTCAAGCTGACCAGTGCTAATTGATGAGTAGACCCTCCCTTTAGTTCAGCTTGTAAAATTATGCTTACTAACAGCTGTACCACGGGAAGGTAGGGATGGGACATTGGGTATTTGTCCAGGTTGGTTCCTTAAAGCCTTCAATGGGAAGGAAAAGTGAAGACTATAATATAACATATCCCTGATATTATATTCATTTTCTTATGTGATCAGTGTTTCAATAACCACTCATTTCTTAAAATGAATTTTCATTTCTGTAACTCCATCTTTTTTTTTTAATTATTGTTTCGTTAAGAGTTTAACATTTTAATGCATCATAATTTTTATTCAGCCATTATTTATGAAATATGTTTCTTCTTATATTTCTTAAAATGAAGTTACAACGGGAAAATACAAATATTTCAGAAACAACATGCTATACACTGAGACTGGTGAACTCCCAGAGCACTTACTCCAGTGAGCATGACTGTGAGTTGAGGGTTAGACCGGTACACCATTCGGAGAACAGTGCCACCCTTGCACCAGTCATCATCCACCCTCTCACCCAGTACTTCAGCCTCCCTACTTCGCACCATCAACCGCCCTGATGTCCCTAGCTGAGGTACTGCAGATGGCATGCAAGAAGGTGGGGCACTGACGACTGGCAGGAGAGATCGAGGCCCCACGAAGGTGACACATACGTCGTCACCTTGTGAGACATTCTGTGGCAACACCAGGCTCATATTGAGGGCAGCTGCATCTGCAGATGTCTCCGTGTTGCACATTGGACTCCATGCTGAAATACATTGAAAATGAACTGAAGTGGAGACAAGCTATGGTTAGTAAGATCAAATCTATTAACAGAGTAAAAATATTGCAAAAAGCTACCAAAGGAACATCATAAAATACTATTTATTCAAATACAAATTGCCTTCTATAATCTTCACGTTCTCCACAGAGCATTTCATTATTGTTTTTGCCACTATCAACAAACCATCAATAGCACCATATTTTCGTGATATTGCTACCATAATAACAGTGGTGTAATGTTTTGAAGACATTCCACAAAGTACTGTACGAGGTTCCTTCACATTTAGTTTTAATTTGAATTTAATTAATTATACGTCTCTCTTTCTCACATTAAAGGCTCCACCCTGAATATAGATTTGCAGAAGCCATTATTTATGTCCCTGATAAGTGATATTAGGTACCACCTGAAGCTGGTGGTAATGGCAATGAAGTTGGAGGTAATGTTGATAATTAACGTCTTATTTAATTGCACAGACCATTCAGAGATTATCATAAGCAATGATAGAATGTGAATGAGAAAATTAATTGATAGTGGTGGTGGCTTCAGTGTCTCAGTGAAAAATACAGCAGAGTCCGTATAGGCCAGTTTCTGTCTGACACTTTTGTAATTCACTGTGGGCTAAAGCAAGGAGATGCACTATCACCTTTCCTTTTTAACTTTGCTCTAGAATATGCTATTAGGAAAGTCCAGGGAAACAGAGAGGGTTTGGAATTGAATGGGTTACATCAGCTGCTTGTTTATGTGGATAACGTGAATATGTTAGGAGAAAATCCACAAAGTATTAAGGAAAACACTGGAATTTTACTTGAAGCAAGTAAGGACATAGGTTTGGAAGTAAATCCCGAGAAGACAAAGTATATGATTATGTCTCGTGACCAGAACATAGTACGAAATGGAAATATAAAAATTGGAAATTTATCCTTTGAAGAAGTGGAAAAATTAAAATATCTTGGAACAAAAGTAACAAATATAAATGACAATTACTTACATTACTTACAAATGGCTTTTAGAGAACCTGGAGGTTCATTGCTGCCCTCACATAAACCTGCCATCTGTCCCTATCCTGAGCAAGATTAACCTTATTCCTTTGCTATGGTCGTGCCATAGAATCACTCCCTCGAGGCTTAAGTTGGGGTTTTGTAACAAGCCGTTTTTTACGGTGACTGGTTGTTAGCCCTTTGCCCAACCCCCAACTCGAGGACCAACCCTTGTCAGCTGTCCGTGGCTGCTTATTCAATACATTCGCAACTACCCTCCATATCTGGAGGCCATCTCCTCCATCTGCAACCTGAGGATGCACCATGCTGTGGTGGTAGGGACTCACAATATGACACTTGAGAGGAAATTAAACGCAGAATAAATATGGGAAATGCATGTTATTTGGTTGAGAAGCTTTTGTCATCTAGTCTGCTTTAAAAGAAAAACTGAAAGTTAAAATTTATAGAACAGTTATATTACCAGTTGTTCTGTATGGTTGTGAAATTTGCACTCTCACTTTGAGGAACAGAGGTTGAGTGTTCGAGAATAAGGTGCTTAGGAAAATATTTGTAGCTAACAGGGATGAAGTTACAGGAGAATGGGGAAAGTTACACAACATATTGTATTCTTCAACCCAACATAATTAGGAACATTAAATCCAGACCTTTGAGATGGGCAGGACATGTAGCACATATGGATGAATCCAGAAATGCGTATAGTGTCAGTTGGGAGACCTGCGGAGAGAAAGACCTTTGGGGAGGCCAAGACATAGATGGGAGAGTAATATTAAAATGGACTGTAGGGAGTTGAGATATGATGCTAGGGACTGAATTAATCTTGCTCAGGTGAGGGACCAATGGCGGGCTTATGTTGTCAGCAAACAGCTGGATACATTAAGAAGATTGATTGAAACATTTTACTGATTATAAGAGTGATTAATAAACACGTTTAAAAAGTGAAAGTTATTTTGTTTCTCTTTCCCAAGTAATATTTCAATTTATTTACTTAAATTACAGAATTTTAATGTATGTTAAAATTTGGCTAGAGGGATGGCTCTGATCAAAGTATGTGAGGGACCCACAATCACTATGGGCAGTCTTAAAGCTATATTTTCTTTTTTAATTATTAGCCTAATGAAGTAGAAGTGATTGGCGATTATGACAAAAGAAGTAGGGCCTACTTTGTGTAAATGAATTTATGGGAAAAAATACATTGCAGCACATTCTGTAGTATTCTGTTCTAATGACACCAGAAATTATAGTGTGTGTGTGTGTGTGTCTATTTAATGCCTACCCACTTCAGTTATTTGGGTTCCACATATTGCGGATAGATGGCAGGACTGTGCATGTGTAAGTGTAATGTAGGAAATGGTTGAGAATGACGATGAAGATGAGGAAGAGAGAGAGAGTTGAAACCTGGTGCCGGCATTTAGTCTAATCCTGTCGGATAGCAGAGATTATAATGTTTAGAGGAAGGTCTTGGTTTACAGTAAAGACAACGATATTAAGAGTTTCCCTACTGCAAATTGTAATTAATAATGAAAGATGAAAAATTTATGACTAGTTCTCATACTAATTCTTCTTTCAACTTTTCTATTAAAGGATATGTGCATGCACCAAAATTTCTGAAACAGCAAGATGGTATGTGATTAAAAAAATGTTTGATGTTGTGTGGAACTGTAAAGATATGCCTTACATTTGTAGTGAAATAGTTTTGTGGCCGTACCTCCAACAGGCAGAACCCCCGCCACTGTGATGTTGTGGGGCAAGGCAGGCACCAGGCTCAGAGAAGCTGTCACAGCAATGGACACATTTCCAAAGCCATCATTCTGCTCTTCATCTACTGCCCGGGAGCTGTTGCCAGTGAGGTCAGGCAGCACACACAAGTCAAAACTGCTCAGATGCTTCAGGAATCTGCTCCAGTCCTACCAACCACACAAACTTCCGATTTAGGTATTTAGACCTAATTATAAGACTACAATGACTTTTACACTAATTTTCTTTACTGTTCTTAATTTTCATTCAATTCATTATTATTTCAATTTCTAACTTGTTTGATGACTAATAAAATTAGAGCTCTGCATTTCAATACAAACGACCGACCGAGAATCATGATATGCACGTGTGGTCAGTCCGCCACTCTGTACTATATGCAGCACGCTGGCTGCCGTGTATCCAGACTCGGCAGAAAGCAAACACCCAGTCGTCTTGATCATTTGAAGGGTATCATAGACTGAAAACTATCTTTGATCAATGTATTTACAGTATGTGCTATGGAAATCATTAAAATGCCTGATGCTTTATCATCTGATTAGTGAACCTAGACGTACAGGCTATCAGATTGAATAAAAAATATTTAAATAATAATACATTAATAAATCAATAAAATTAAATAAAACTTTAATAAACTATGTTGTCTATAAGAATATAAATATAAAGCATAAGCAGCATTAAAAAGATAAAAAAAATATATGTTCGTGTTTATCCTGTAGTTGAGTAGAACAATTACGATACCTTGTAACAGTTGTATTCGTAATGTCACAGGACAAAAGTAAATACATTAAAGAAACCAAAGAGGGAATTCTGGGTAAGAATAAATAAAAATTATTAATTTTAAAACCAAATGGCGATTTTTCCATTGGTTCTTTTAATTTTGAAATAACTTCAGCACAAATTTTGTTTGCTCCATCCTTGATATTTCGTGATATGGTAGTTGAATATGGAATAACAGAATCTGCATCCATCTTACCATAAGTAGCTCCGTCAATCATTGTCTTCAATTAATCAATCAATCAATCAATTTAGGGCATTTCAAAACCTAAAAGGTTTTTAGCCTCATTCACAATATATTGCCATTCATCTCTGTTCTCTGTATCTTCTTGTCGTCCTCCCACTGTAGAAAGATTATCATATACTTGGTCCTGCCAATGGAGACGAGGTCTACCAAGAGGTCTCGTACATCTTGGAGAATAGTTAAAGCTTTTTGTAGAATAGAGTCTTCATCACGCTGTAGAACGTGTCCAAGCCAACGTAGTCTTCGACTTTTTATTAAGGCTGTTATGTCCGGATATATATAAATATCCCTTAGTTCCCTGTTGTTCAAAATTCTCCATGTGTTATTTTCTTGAATGGGACCAAAAATCTTCCTCAAGATTTTGTTCTCAAAAGTAAAAGGGATTTTGTTGTTTTTTTGGTAATATCCAAGTTTCACAGCAATATAAGAGAGTCAGTAGGATTATAGTTTTATAGCATCTTAATTTTGATAATCTAGAAAGGAGTTTGGAACTAAGCAATTTATGAAGGGAGTAGTAACACTTATTTGCTGTAACACGAGTCTATGTTCAATTTCTTTAGCCTACTTTCTGCTTTTTGTGCTATCTGAAATAAAAACAAATGATACCATAACCTTCTTTGGTATGCTGTTTTGGGTATCAGCCATTAAAAGGTGGTGTAATTGTAGTGTAACAACCTCGAGCACCCAAGACCGACCGAGCAAACATTTCAACCAATCAGTTATAAATTGTCGACTGCATGTGCTCGAGCAAATCATTTCCCGGCTGCCTTTTTCACAACCGAAGACTGATTGGTGAGCTCCAATTGGTTATTTCCGTGAGAAACGAGAGGTCTACTGATAATTATGTGTTAGCTCCCATAATGCAGTATTAACCAGAGAGTGAAAAAGTTAATGTTGTAATACGCAATAAACAGTTTAAATCTGACACGAACTTGAACATTTTCAATTAAAGGTAATATATATAAGCCTGGGCCATAAATGTCTCATGAAAATACAGGACACTTTTATTATCGACGTTTTTTTTGTAAAGAAATTGAAATTAGAAGTTGCTGAAAAATGTATTAAAGATTGAAATGAAACAAGTCCATTGCTGTGGAGTAATGGTCAGGATGTCTGTGAAACGAGCAGGCCTGGGTTCAAATCCTAGTTGGGATGTTACCTAGTTGGGTCTCTTTCCGAAGTTTTCCTTCAACCATATGAAGCAGAATTGCTAGGTAACTTTCGGCATTGGACCTCGGACTCATTTCTTCACATATCTTTATTATCATTACCATAGGATGGTTTAAGTTCATGGTGCAGCATGCTGTATTCATACAAGAGCGCAGCCTTTCGGATACAAATATCATTCACAGAACAAGAGTGGTAAGCACAATAAGTCTCATGCTGAGGTGCAAGTCTTTGGGCTCTTTCTCCGCATAAAAAAAAAGAAAAGTTGAAACAAGGGAGCAAACAAAAGATATAGTGCTATTTATTGCCTTTACACAATATTTCGCTGGCTCAATATTACAAGGTTCTATGTCTATATCAGAAATATTACTACATACACCCTTGTAACATTTAGCCAGCGATTTGTTCATGTGAATTTATGTACGTCACTTGAAGGACTTTACACTCAACTTTTTGTCTGACAGTACCCTTCATACATATACCTAGTTCTTTCATGTCTGCTAATTTGAAAATCAAATATTTGCAAACGTTTATACAAATCAAGACAATAATTCCAACATTAATTTATGAAGTAAACATCAGTTAGAGATATTACTGATTTTTACATCGTGAAATAAAATTTGATTAAAATACAGGACTTTACTGCTTCCCGACAAAAATTACGGGGATGCTAGACACATGGACAAAAAAAGGGGGTCAGGCAGTATCCAGTGCTGTAGTTGACAAATTTTTCTTACTGGAACTCTGTTATTTCAGAAGCATCTAATTTGTGATTCATCAGTCGTTTCCTGTATTACTTATACTGGAAATGAGGAACCCTAATATTATTTTTATTGGAACTGTGTTCTGGCCCAACTACAGCACTGGGCATATGGTAAGCTTAACATATTAAAGTTTCAACCACAATCATGTTAATTTAATTAATATTTACAACAGTAATCAGACTCGAGAATTAGGCCTACAGTCACGCGTACTTGATTGCGTCAGGAGCACTTTCATCACTATTAAACGAAAATCGTACACTGTGGCAATTAATCTGTTTAACATTTAGGCCTATTTGGTACATATTTAATTCAGAAATTTGTTTTGCCACCAATATTTACTTAATTTTTATTTATAAAAATTAAACATTCAGACTATCTTTGTAAAATTATAATTAATCATTAAAAACCATAATTGATACCTGCATAGAAATCTAGTTTTTGGTGGCATGAAACTGGTAATATCAATACCTATGTTTCTTTATAAAAATCTGTTTCAAAATATTGTGTTTACTGCGTGTATTATCTTCAAATGAATCTATTTATTACTTACCACAAGTTGCATGCCCAATCATGAAAATCATGGTGTACGTTATATTCTGTGAATATATACAATGTGGTTCTATCAAATATGAGCGCATATTTAATGAGTACAGTACATAAAGGATATGGCAGTTAACTTGATAGTAAGCCTACATGTAACAATTCTAACCTCACCGTAAATCAAGTGTGGTAATGGTTGCAATACACTGCAAAATTGGTGATATTTACAAATAGCAGTACAATAAACAAACACACGAAAAACATGAGATGCACATACCAAACGAACGTCTGGATTTGGAATATTATCTGAATGTCTAACGAAGTAAGCCAGTGACAGAGTTGTCAATGCAAATGCTGTGAGACAGAGTGTAAACACCATCAACGGAGGTCGACTTGTGGCAAACCCCTTCAGGTTGCCGAGCGGCGATATATACCCCATTGCTAATATTCAAATACTTCAGTTATCCTGCAATGCAGTAAAAGTTGTGTTTAATTCCTGTAAAATTAAAACATTGTAAACAGTAGTCCATTAACATAAGTATGAGATAAAAATATTTAGTGAACAATTTTGAACACCACATATTCTCAGTGACTGACTGACTTCTAATTTACTTACTGCTTCAAAACAGACCATAATGGTACTACACATCACATCAGCCACGTAATATTTTGATTAAGATAAAGGAGCCATTAACAACAATGTCTCTTGCATACACAGTTTACAAGATCATCCGGGCGGTTATGGAATATCATTCGAGATATCGTAAGCGTTCTTACAGGTTAGACAAGACTTGAATATGAAAAGTCTCAGTGCCAAACGTACCCATGTGTAGAAATTTTCCAAGAGATTTTCGTTACAGGAATTATTCGTATTACAAGTTAATATGAAATCGTACATAGAATACTGTATGTACTCATTAGTAATATAAGTCATATACATACAGAGTGTTTAAAAATACACGGCAAAATTTCGGGGATGGATTCCACACAATTATGTAGACCAGTAGTTCCCAATTACTTCAGAGTTGTGAACCCCCTTTTTATTTTTAAGGCTAGCTACGGACCTCACATCTTTAAATTTTGGTATCTGCGTATTAGTAGTAATTGAGAAGTATGTAGCAATATTTCATTCATTCATTTCATTCATTTAGTGTTCTGCCCAAGGGCAGGTCTTTCACTGCAAACCCAGCTTTCTCCAGTCTTCCCTATTTTTCGCCTCCCTCTTTGTTTCCTCATATGATCCATATATCTTAATGTCGCCTATCATCTGATATCTTCTTCTACCCCAAACTGTTCTCCTGTTCACCATTCCTTCCAGTGTATCCTTCAGTAGGCAGTTTCTTCTCAGCCAGTGACCCAACCAGTAGCAATATTAACAACAAGTAAATTGAACATATAGTGTATACCTGAATTTAGATGTCATGGGAAAAATTACACCTCTTTTTGTTTCGGACAATTATTCTTTCCACGTCTGTATCAATATTTGCTACCTTTAGCCTTAAATCAAGGTTCAACATCGAGGCGATTTCTACGTTTGTTTTTCAGGAAACAAAGTACCTATTGAAAATGTTTGTTCACAAAGATATGTGCAACAAAATGGAACTACAGTAGGTGTTTCAATGCCTTTTCACCTATTTTCTTATACTCAGAAAATACCTTCACCCAAAACTGATCAAGCGTACTTTAAATGAGTCATTACAAGTAACAACAAGTTCATCTTGCTCCTCCTCAGACAAAGTTTTAATTGTACCACACCATACTCGAAAGGATTTCTTATCCATGAGTTTTCAGAATCAGTGCTATAGTTGGAAACAAATTTTAGGAGGTACTGTTGAAATATCCTTGGTCAGACTAAACTCTGTAAAGACTCGTATTGCACTTCTTTTCCAAAGTTACTTCTTCGTCATGCAGTCGCATCTGCAGACCTCCTTCCAGATCGCAGCCACTATTGCATGTAAGGCAAGAAATTAAACCCTGACACTGGTGGCCAATACTTTTTAGGAACAAAAGTCTAGAAACTTTTTTACTGGGAGAGTATTCCTTTTCTTAGTGCAGGTATCGTTCATCACAGTAATGCTCATTCACATTCTTTAGTTGAAATTGGAATAGAATCTATAATATGTAACTGAACTCAAGATCCATGAACACACGAAAATTCCCTCCTCTAGCAAACTTAGCGAATCAGTGCAGCAGAAATCTTGAGGCGCCACATCATAAAATTTGTGTTACGCGAAAGGCATCTACGCAAGTTTTGAAATTAGCGAATCAGTGTAGCAGATTTCTTGAGGCGCCATGCTATAAAGTTAGTGTTAATTATAGTAGTCAGAAAGTACCAGAACTTCGGGTGGCAACGCCATGCTCTATAGGCAACTTCTCTGCCTTGTCCGTGTAGTATGTGACCTACTCTCCAGGCGTATAGACTCAGTGCGAACATAAGTAGATAACTTACCTTTTTTTTTTTTGCAGATGGCATATACAGTAACTAGTGATGTAGGTAAGTTTTAAACAGGTTCGGTTTTATTGATTTTAAACCAGAATGCTGCTTAAAATAGTTTTTTTTTATCACGTTTTATTGGATTAATTGGTTTTGTTATCAAATTAAAAAGATTCTTGACACAAATATTAATAATAAAATGATAAAAATAACATACAATAATAATAATAATAATAATAATAATAATAATAATAACGTAACTCTTAGTTTTTGTTTTCTCAAAATTAAATACTAAAAGCTAGAAAAACTGAAAGTAAATTTTTGTTCACAATACATGCTACAAATGTAATATAGCAACACTAATAGTAAGAGGAATAAAACTTAAAAATAATAAACACCTTTTCTCTTGTCATTTTGAAAACCACTAAAGTTAGTTATAAACTAGAAAACAAATATCTTCCTTATTTTTTGTTGCTACACTAATCTTTCTCATTAGTTGCTTCATCAGCTATTGTAGGTTCTGGATTCACTGGTTCAGAGCTAGTGAACTTAAAATTCCATCTTACCATTACAAGTTTCTCCAAACTTTCAGGACACAGCCTATTTCTGAGTTTTGTATGAATGTTGCCATGAGGGGACCAGTTTCTTTCGCATGCAGCCGAAGAAGGTGACACATTTAATATTCGCGAAGCAATTGAATATAAAGCCTGTCCAGAACATAAGCCTTTCCACACAGACTGCCGTTTTAAAATGACTCCAAATGCTTGAACGAGGTCTCATTGTATTCACGAGCTTAAGCAGTACAGTATCACGACACGACTGGTTACGGACTACAAGCGCCGCACTGAACTGATCCGTCAGCTGTATTATGGATTTGTGTACAAACAAGACATCCAATGACCAGCATCATACACCAACAACCCTTGCGCCTAGCACACAGAAGTAAAATACCCGGATGTGTATGCAAAATGGATGGCATATATGATGTTTGGATTGCATTCAATAAATCCAATTAATCCTAGTAAACAGGGGTTTTAAACCCATAAAAACCGATGTATAGGGATTTAAACGGATTGAAATAGTTTTTTTTACATCACTACATATAACCATTTACACAACACCGCCTTCAAAGTACGCCCCCTGGGCAGTGACACACATTGCCAGCGTCCATACCACTTCTCGAAACATTCCTACAGCCTATCTTTGGCCACTTCCCACAGAATGCTTGTCACATGAATTTTCACCTCTTCGGCTGACGCAAACCGCCGTCCCTTGAGTAGGGATTTGACCTTTGGAAATTAATAGAAATCTGCTGGAGCAAGATCTGGAGAATATGGTGACTGTGCGAAGACAGGTATTTTGTGTTGTGCGAGGAATTCGCTTACCAAGAGCGACCGATGTGCTCGGGCATTGTCATGATGGAAAACCCAATTATTTCCTTGCCACAAGTTGAGTCTTCTTCGTCGAACTGCATCACGAAGACGCCGAACAATTGCAACAAACGCCTCCTTACTGACCTCCTTTCACACGAGCGACTTTCAGGCGCCAAGGTCGACTGCAAAAAGCAGTTGGTCTGTCGCCGACATGACGGTAGAAGCAGTCGGCATGAACGGCACTGCAGTCGATACGGGCGTTGTGTGTCATCGCTTCCGATGATAGTCAAACTGCTAAAGGTGTGTCATTATGCACTCCTATTATAATAATAGACGCCGTCGACGAAGAACTTCTTTCATTACTTCTCCGTCGTAGAAAGAGATGTTAAACTTAGAAAATATTGGATACTTCTGATTCTTACGCAACGAAAGCAGTATGGCCAATATCACTGCATTTTTGACGAGCTTCAAGCCCTTGAAGCAGTGGCGGCTCCTGCATGTTTCTTAAGAGGAGGAAAGAAATTAACAGCACTAAATGACAATTTCTTGAATGAAACATGCTACAAATTAGCCTACATGCATATATGTAAAACCAGGTAGTGTTGGGGTTGGCCTTCCCTTCTGTATAGCAATAATCTGTACTTGTAAACTGAGTTTCCTAAATTGTCCAAAATATGTTATGATTTCACTTCCATTCATTGTTGAATAATTGCACAAATTAATAATTACAAGGAAATTCACAACCTCGTAGCATTTTTCGAGCACACTACAGCATCACACGTGTTGGAAGAGACTAGCTACTAACTCGTAACCGGAACCGTTTTATGGAAATGGAAATGGGAATGGGAAATAATCTGAGGCAAGCGAGAACACTGCACCCACCCACGTGGTCTGTGTTGCCACATGTATATTTTACAAGTTCAGTATCACGTGTTTTTGAAGAATGTCAGTTTTTGTAAAGTCATACTATCATTATTGTTCAAAGCTGCCGGTGGCCGCTTAATTTTTTATGTTAAAAATGATGTAGTTTGGAGTACCTACTTTTAGTTTCAAATATATATTTGTACAAAACTGACAACTTGGCTGTTGCCCTGTCTAGTAAACAATGAATAAAAGTGAATTTCAGGGGCCAACTACGTAACTACTTCCTCTTTGTTTTACATAAACCCGACTTTAACTTTCAAATATAAACGAAAGTTTCAAACCATGAATAGCAGCCTATATAAAGTGCAATGAATAATATTTTTGATTTATAATTAAAAAAAAACAGTTTACATGGTGTCTTTCATAGCGCTGCGTTAAAACTGTTTTTGTTGTGTCTCCTCCTAGATGTGTTATAGTCCGGTTGAATGCAACATCGTTAGATAGCAGCGGTAGCGAGCTTGCTGCACGACCAGTCGGTTTCTATTTCCCGCCCATGACTGATTCAGAGGAGGATCTCCTCTCTGTCCGTTCATTTACTTGCTTTAAAACTCTGCTTCTTTCTCTGGCCGCTAGTGCGCTGTTGTCTATGTGTGTTAACTGCAGTCACAGTTAAAAGTGTGCACACGACATATGATAACATATCAGAAAACGGGTTTTGCGTAATTTGTTTTATATTTTTATGCTATACAGTAAGTGTATATGATTCTTATTAATTTTAATTTAGAATCCTAGAAGAATTTCACACGCAGTTAATCTACAAGTTTCAGAAGCTGAGAATAAACGTAATTCTTTCTGCTCCTTACAACTGAATCATGGAACTGTTCACGTATCATGGTTTGAAATAATATAATTGTTCGTACGTGGATGGTTAATTAAATTCATTCCTGAATATATTTATGAATCATTAGAACTCTATATTTCTTGCGAGAAGAGTCAAAATTAGTAGCTTCAAAATTGTAGGTTACATTGCGTGGTGAACGCCTCTCCCTATTTCCTGAGAAATTAACTATTTTCCATACCGCAAATTGGGGTAAACTCGGCCGCTGAGGTAAACTTGAAAATAAAAAAGGGGAAGATTTAAACCTTAATATGACAGACATTGATTTATGAAGTTTATTATTTTTCATTTCTTAAGAACCGGCATTTCCATTATTATTTTGAGTGACAAATAGTGCTGATATTATGGTTTAAATGTTTATGGCAAGTTTACCGCATTTTACATTACATTTCCAGTTTTCACACATAATGCCTAATTTTAACTTATCCTACCTATATAATACGTAATTTACATGCCCTTCCTGTTAATATGACGTAGGTGAAAACAAATAAATGAACACACAATTTTGTTGAAAAAATTGTGACTTCAATTAACTCAGAAAATGTAGGCCTAATTTTATTTTCAGAGCAGAAGTGGTGTAAGTCAAAATGGGTAATGAGGGTTAAAGTAAACATTCTTTAAAATACAGCGCAAAGTAGCAGTTAATATTGAATTTATTTAAATTATTAGTAGTCAGTGAATAGCACGAAGGATATATTAATTGCTACTTTGCGCTGTATTTTACAGAATATTTACTTTAAATCTCATTACCTAATTTTGACTTACACCACTTCTGCTCTGAACAGCTCAAATAATCACTGGGAATGTAAAATCAACACCAATAGCAATCATGCAAATTATTACAGAAAAGATTGCTTTTTATATTAAGTTTAAAAAGGCTCTTGAGAACTTAATACGTCTGCCACATGAATCTACACCAACACATCAGAAATCTATCGACACAGTCTGGATTTATTCAAGAAGTGAATATTTTGCAAAAGGATTACAATACTCCATGAATTCTTGAAAAATTAACACCATGATCCCTACTTGAATGCAATATAACGTTCAACTTTTGAAAAAAAAAAATATATAGAAAAAAAACACGAATACAAAAAGTATGGAATTACTTGCATTAAAAACTGTAGATACATTATCCAAAATCGGAATGGTTACACATTTACACATATGATTTCTACAAAAAAATAATATACTGTAACAGGTATTTACTTTGTTTTTATTTAAACTCTCCTTCCTGACATACAAATAGGTAACTGATAAGTAATAATAATGTTTTATAGAACACAATACGTAGGCTACCTACAACGTGGATTATTGGTTATTCCTGAGTTATGATTTTCTCATGGTCTTTAGGGAATCTGAAGAACGACAAATTCGGAGATTTAAACTTGTTGTTACTGCAATTTTCGTCATTGCACACATTGCCTTTATTCCGATGCATGATTAAAACGTTATTATAACATCTCGCATCGCTTTAAAGCACGTGCTGGCTGAACGAGACTATGGCCAGTGCCTTGCCTGCCGCTTGGGCGCTAGTGTCGCGAATGTTGGCAGAAAAAGTGTTGAAGTTTCGTGACTGTATGTCTTAGACTGTGCTGCAGTAGAGGAGGAATGGAGTGCCTTTCGTCTACAAAGACAATCTCGCATCTTTCTCACAGTTTTCTACAGCACATGAGCGCGCGTCGTTTAAAACTCGATCAACCGAGTTTTTCTTATAGCTGTGAACTTAAAAATGATCGAATCTTCCTCGAATTTCAAAGCACATATTTTATTTGGTATTTACTTTCGAAAGAAGAAAATGTGAGGAGGAGTTCCTCCCTTTCCTCCCCCGAGGAACCGCCAGTGCCTTGAAGATCATTTTTTTTCAGTACTTCAGAATGTCAGTGTTATCATTCGATCATCTGTTGGAAAAAGTAGGAGACAGTGCAAACCAAGGAAGCTTTTTTTCTGAATCTTCCGAAAGTTTTAAGAGAAGAAAAACTAGCAATACACTGCAGTTCCAAAACAAGGAGGAATTTTCATTTCTTACACAGATAACCTTGAGAGATGAGGGAAAGAGAGATGCTGCTGATCTTGTTAAGCATTTGCAGCATTTAGCTTACACAATAGGTTTACGTATCATTGATGTCTACGAGTTGTTTTCACTTTACAATACCGCTTCCAATATTGTATATCATTTCTTTGGGCTGTTCTTGTGACAAAACTCCTACTACCTACCGTTACTTACCTCCTATTGCCAAGGTTATGAAGATTCGGTATCTCCGTCTTGTGTTTGAGGATAAACTTCTAAGTTGGAACTTTGTCATTATCTTACCTCCAAGTATAACATTGTTAACTTAATCTCGTTGAAGTAATAAAAAAGAAATGCTCACTTAAATCTGAAACTGTCCAAAAATGTACAAACCTATTAAAAATTTAATGTAGACTCTACATCAAAGCTTTGCTCCACGTTAGTATATTTTTGTAAATCACAAAGAAATGTCACTTGCAGTAGGTGAATAAGTGTCACTGTCTTCTCGCTCTTTTCTGAAATGAAATTTGTATCTACTTTTCAAGTAGGAGATCGACTGGACAAAATGTGGTGAAATGAGAGGAAGGTTGTATTCAGGAAGTGTATTTAATTCATATTCGATGATATCGTACGAAGTGAAACATGGTTACTTTGGAAAGTGAACTTTTCGTCTCTTTCAAAACAATTGCACCTCGATACTTTTTGTCTTTCCACTTCGACTAAATGTTGTTTTTAACTTATTTTGAGAAGTCCTAACAAGAATGATTAGATTTAAGCATCTATGTTCACCACAACCGTATTTAGTTTCCATCTGTATGAATGAACGCGAGAGCAGAAATGAATATCAAAAGTTTCATTTTAGATTTCCTCAGATATCCAGTGGCGGCTCGTGGGTATTGAATTCAGGGGGGCTGCATATAAAAATAAACCATGCAAATTATCTTATTTGAAGATTAGTTCCATGCGTCTTGTCTTGTAGGTTGTGGACTTTTGAATCATCTTCTTATTAAAATCGATATGTCGTTTAACATAGTCTTTACAATGGAAAACATAGCTAATGCGGTCAGTCTCTCTTCTCTCATCGTATTTCTAAGATAGGATTTCACTCTTTTCAAACACGAAAAGCAACGTTCTGGTTCGGAAGTTGTCATTGGTATGGTGATAGCTATGCGTAGTAGTTCCACAACTTCTGAAAATGAGGCCTGCAAGTTCTCAGATAGAAGAAACTGCAAGAGCTTGACTGCGCCACTGATATTTCTGAATTCTTGTCTCATACAACACAGTGAGTTACGTTTTCAGTTTGTCTTTATCGAACATTAAAAAAAGCTTCACACATACATTTAGGTCATTTTCAGGAAATGAGCTTTTGTAGCATTCAAATTTTTCTTGACACAGAAGGGAAGATAATATCAGATGATCTTTGAATTGGAATCGGGTGTTAGTTTGTGTGATAATTAGGTCACACACTTCCTTAGTTGCCGCAACCCTTGTCTGAAACCCTTCGACCTTACGACGCTTTTTAGAGTTTTCATTTTCAAAGATCTCGCTGCTCAACTGTGCACTGTTCCGTATTGTCTGTATGGCATTAACAAAGCTTGATATGTAGAGTCGGCCTCGGTAGCATAGTCGTTGTGGGTTCGATCCCGGCCCAGGTCGATTGAATTTAAGTGTGTTTAAATGAGAAAGGCTCATGCCAGTAGATTTACTGAAATTTTAAAGAATCCTGCGAGACAAGATTCCGGGACACCGGCGACGCTGATATAACCCCTGCAGTTGCGAGTGTCGTTAAATAAACCACAATTTAATTTTTTATATGCAGATTTGGACCTTAGAAATATCTAACTGGCGATGTTGTAGTTGGTTGTATAATATATCTACATGATGCATCAATAAATGAAAAAATCTGAGCCAGAAATTGAATTCAGGATCTTCAAGAGCACGCACCAGGGCGCTTGCCTCATTTATTGTGATGTTGGTAGATGTTTCGGATTCCATTATGGTTTGAAAACATTATAGCAATGGCACCTTGTTCTCATGAACAACATTTACTGTTCTTATTTTAAAACTCCATCTTGTTGCCCCAGCTGATGGAATTGTCCTTAAAACAAATTAATCTAATACAGACTGAGTGGAGATCAAGAGAAGAAAGCAGGGATACTGGATAAATCAGCAAAAAATATGCCAGCCTTTCTATTTTGTTTAGCGGCTCTTTCCGTTATGAGATTCAACTGATTGGCACTTAATTTCACATTTCTCCTGAACTGTTAAGGTTCTGAAGTGAATAGACTGTAAATATTGTACAGAATTAAACATCGTTACACTTCTTATACTCACAACATTAAAGAAAATGTATTTAATACTGCGCGCTACTGACAAGTTGCTGCAAATTTTGCAGCGCCTAGTGACTCTGGATTCATGGCCAGGGGCAGCAGGGGGAGGGGTAAAACTAACGCACAAAGCATCCGAGAAGAGACTGGCAGCTCCAGGGGAGGAAGTGGCTTAACCCATAGTCCTTGTCTCTGGCTTTGCTCTGGCAGCACCAGAGGAGGAAGTGACTTCACTAACGATTGCGTGCATGTCAATGAGAGCGAGATTTTAAAAAATTCGAGCCGGTAAATAGAGACTGTATAATAAATGTATTTCACAACATAAAATGAGACAAGAGTCACAAATGTCTGGGGTGCTGCAGCTCCGCAGCCCTTCTTCGAAAGCCGCCCCTGCAGATATCTAAGTAAAGATCTGGCTATTTTATGTTCATGATGCGTAACTAACGATTTAACTGACCAAGGTCCGTAATCCTTTAATAGTAGGCTACAAATTTCATAAATAAAGTTTCAGTTATTCTGGTGTTGGTAAGACATTACTAATGTCACCAATGTCACCACATTCACAAAAAGCAGAGTTTTGTATGACAGTTTTGTAACAATAAGGAGTTAAAGCAACGTTAAGATTTAATTTTATAAATCAAGATATTTCAATTCTAGACAAAGGATGTTCAAGGAATCAGGGAATCGTCTTTCGATTGTCTAATCTAAGAGTTTGTAATATATTGTTTTGAATTACATCTTCTAGACAAATATAAGTAGGTTGAGTGTTAGTAGCTATAGTCGCTTCTTTTGCCATTTCATCAAAAACTCAATTTCTCCAATTTCCTTGAATAGTATAATTGTGATTTTTTTTTTGTATATTTTACTGTATTTGATTATTTATAATGGACAAAATCTAAGGGTAATTTAGTCATGACCTCGGGTGATGTTAGCCTTTGTAGTGAACTTAATGACTTCATAAATATGTAAATTTTAGCATCTTGAGTTTTCATTAAAGATTTCAAACCACATTTAACTGCAAGAATTTCAGCTGAGAAAATTGAGATATCCTTGCGGAGTGTATTCCTCTCCGAAGTAGTCGTTATGTTGTAATATGCTGCTTCCGTACTGTCCGTCGTTTTTTACCCATCTGTGTAAATTTCAACAGTATCGTCTTGAGACTGTCGAATGGAGTGGATTACAGGGTTGTTTCCGATCTCTGATGACGAATTTGAATGACATGTGCGTTAGGAGTCATACGACAGCTGAACTGTGGCGCGAGGTGACAGACCAGTAGTGAATGATCTCATAGTTAGAATGAACAGCAGAAATTCCCAAGAAAATCGAGCCTTTTTGGGAGGGGTACATAACAACCCTTTCCGATGCCAAGTACAGTTAAGTGAAAATAAAAGAAGCCTGCAATAAACAATGTTTCGTTATTTCCAAGAAAGGCATCTTCTGTGTATTTAATAAGATTGGTAAAGCTCGAATGGAATTAATTTGTATCATCTCGTGGAGTGCGGCGACTTGGGACGAGGGGTGGATTTGCATGCTTTTTCCACTCTGAAATTAATCCCATCCGAGCTTTGCCAGTCTTATTAGGTACACACAAGATGCCTTTCTTGGAAATAACGAAACCACGTGTTTTGCAAGCTCCTATGATGTTCACGTAAAGGGCTATTCCATCTCAAATCGACCGAAATATAGAGAAAATTGACCTTGCAATTTTTAAATACAATGAAATTTTTTCTGTCCGTAGACAACTATGATACAATGCTTTGTGCAAAGTTTGAGGCATCAGAACTTCATAGTGTTTAAATTAAAAATATTTTAATTCATCGTATTTTCATAAAATTAGCAACTTTAAACTGTTGTGGCTCCGAAACCCTTTCACCCAATGATCAAAATCATGGTTTATTTTGATGCTGAAAAGTTAAAGTTTATATTGACGTGTAAACAGTTTTTCTTACTTTTTATGGAAATGGAGAAAGAAAATAAATAGTACGCGCGTGAGCTAATCAGCTGACTGTGAGGCGGGAGCTCGGCTAGGCAAGCAAGGCCAGGAGACGTAAACACGTGATGTTTCGTCTAGTAGCGCATAGCTGGGCTAGCTTTATCACAGGTTTTCATAAACACTGGAGTAAAATGACGCCCAATGCTCGCTTATCTTCATCTCTCGGCCAGTGTGTGCTGTGTTGCGCCTTTCAAGTCTAGGCGTGTGAAAATAATTTATTTAATACCCCCGAAACTTATTGCCGTGACACTAAGCAAACAATGCCGAATCCCTCTTAATAATGCAAGGTTTTTTCTCAATATTTTTTTTTTACATTTTTACAAATGGGCAAAAAGCCTAAAAGTAAATAAAGTCAGATTATCTGTCTCTCTGTATACAATAAAAATAAGAATTACTTCTTATCATAACCTACCAAATGTCAGCTTCAAAATGAGCTCTCGTTCAATGTTCTGCAGTAAATGGTTCCAGAGTTCTGAGCGCTGAAAGAGGCTTGTTTTTCTAAAATATGCTAAATTTGTCGCTCAACAACACGGAAACCGTTTGACTTTTGATGGTATATTTTTGCAAATGCACTCTCCTCAGCACCTTGTCTAAATAGGGAAAAAATTAGAGTATAAAAATGCGAGGTTTTTTACTGATCGATTTCATATGGAATAGCCCAATTGTACTTGGCATCGGAAAGAGTTGTTATGTATTTCTCCCAAAAAGGGTCGATTTTCTTGAGCATTGTTACTGTGATACACCGTGTACTCTGATTATGAAATCACTTACTACTGGTGTGTCACCTCTCGCCGCAGTTCTGCTGTGGGTGTGATTACTGACGCACATGACGTCATTCAAAATCGTTCTCAGAGATCGGAAGGAACCCTGTAAATTACTAAATATTTTCTTGGGTACATCCTGATTGCGGAAGGTCACAATATCAAATCCAGTATGATTTGTAATGATGTTATAGTCAGTACAGTAGCATGGAATCGAGAGAATGAAGGCGTCTGCACAATATGATCCAAACACAGTTACAAAATTCGGCGGAGAAGAATTTGACCCGTAGATTTTCACCTCGCTCTATTTATAGATATAATAATTTAAGTTTGGGGAAAATGGGATTTGATGCATTGGAGAAGACGCTCCTCATCAATTTGTGACAGGCAACACATTGTCGTGTGAAAAAATTATGTAATTGCATTTTTTGGGGAAAGAAAAGCAGTTTATTAGGTTTACCACTCACTCCCAAAATTTGTGTGGTAATATTATATAGCCTGTTAGTGAAGATAAGTTATTTTGCATGTGATTGGATGGATGGACAAGAATTGCTAGCTCATATTCAAATACTGATTGTATAAAATTGTTATATAGGACTCTAGCTGGTGGGTGGTTACCACATGATTTTCCAACTACAGTATATGCTTATATATGGCCGCTTTAGATTGGAGTTTTTATATAATATTTATAATGAACATTTCCTGATAGTTGCAGTCCAATATATCTACTGTACGTACATACAATACTGACGCTGTACAGTGGCGCTAACTGTTGTAAATTATTGGCGGGTGACTCGAAGAAATGGAAAAGGAAGAAAATAATAACATTGAATCTGGCGTTATATTATATCAAAAAGCACAAAATCTAACGTAATTTAGATTAAATGCATATTGTAGTACTGCATTTCAAAATAACTATGAAGTTGAGTGGAGCAAATTATTTCCGAACTTGAAAATATTGTTTTCTGCTTGATTTATGTAACTTAACGTCACTGGTTCTGTACACGATTTTTAATTTTTTAAATTGCATGATGGAAGGTCTCAGGACTGACAGGATAATATCAGGCAATGAATAATAACGAACTACACAATGTATTTATTGTTGTATGAACATTACAAAGATATTCGACCAGCTATTATCAATATCTGAATAGAACCATCACTGCACTAGCGCCCAATCTGGTGGCGAGATGATGAACTATATAAGAGCGATTCTTACGTCATAGCATACACAATAATAAACGTTAACGTCTGTGTAAAATGAACATCACGTCTGAATGAGCATTTTCATATTTTATTATTTTTGTGATCACACTGATTAAAAATGTCGACCCTTTATACAAGATCTTCCTCTTCAGGAATATAGATAAAAGCGGTTTGTCTTTCAGCATTCATCGAACCATCTTGCGGAGTAAACAACTAACACAACAACGAACTATATCTACGTCTATTTTCGACGGAGTTAGCGCTTAGTTTTCTATTTCAGTAAACTAGAGGCTAATGTCTTTTTACGAAGACAACAGTGAAGTGACGATGAAGCCACGAAGCACCAAATATTATTATACATCCGGAGCCTGAGCTTCCGGGAACCATTGCTTATGTGCCGTGACAAACGGCGTTTAAATAATGATTGGAAAATAAATTAGTCATACAGGGAGCGACAGGAAGGACAACAGAATAGAAACGTGGCCCAAAATGAATGGGACGATTACAATTATTCTTATAATTAAACATTTAAATATAATATTGAACATACGAAAAAGTTTGAAGATACATTATACAGTACCGGTATGTATTCCTGGTCACTGCAACGCTGTAATGTAAAATATAATTAAATTGTTTTATTTTGTAACAGTCCCAGTCTTTTTGAACTACGTTTTATAACCGACATTACAGCAATGCATCGATAATTAAATTTTGGTCTGAATTAATGGTGAAATTCTGAATTAACTCTTCCCGTAAGCCCTTATAGCTGTAGAAAACTATGAAATAACTTATAGCTGTAGAAAACTATGAAGTAATTAACGAAAATACAAACATATTTTCATTTTTCAAGACTATAAATGTATTTTGCTAAATTATCCATAGGCCTATAAACTATTTATAAATATTTAAGTTCATTATTCATGGTCTTATGCAGTATATAAGGTTTTTTTTTTTGCATTTGTCATTAATAAATTGTATTTTTCAATGTGTAAAAATCTATATATTAAAATAGTATTTTATGCTACAAGAGTAAAGTAGTATTTTATTCACGAGTGGAATATGTAGCGCCCGAGGTGCAAGCCGAGGATGATAATTCCCACGAGCGCATAAAATCTGTTTATTCTCGTGTGCTATACAGTATTTTATGTATTACTGATATCTAAATTTAATTTTAAGTTGTACGTCTTTTCTTTGTAATGTGTTGTTTGTGAAGGAGTTATAAATGAATGAATGTATGGATTTTGTTGTTGTTAATGTGTTGGCTGTCAATTCACATGTGAATTAAAAACTTTTAATTCACTGCTGTGAATGAAGTAATTATTTAGGTTGCTAAGGATGATGAAATAAAGACTAGGTTAGATACCAGTAATGGATAAAAGTATTCACCATCCCTAGCAGGATTGCCAAATGTCCCGATTTTCATATAAAATTCCCGAGTCCCACTTTGATTCGAGGCGGAACGCAAAAAGTCCTTCCTTTAGAAAATTAACGTCATTGTATAATTTTATCGTTACCTAGTAACTATTTCGTCCTAGGCCTAAATAATTACAATGAATTTAAATTAATTTTCTTAATAATGTAGGTTTTCCATATTGGAAAAAAACGAATATTTTGACAAGTGTAAGGTTTGTAACAGCTAATTCAGTGGTGAATATATTTCTAAAAATTTAAAAAGAGACGTTCATCACAAATGCATGGCAAAGAGACTGGAAAAAAGCTTGTTGAAAATGCTAAAGTACAGTAATAAATATGTAGCAAGATCTGAAAATGTATACTGTACGATATGTTAAATTATTGGTTTGGAGCAGTAATATGCTAAGGCACAAAATATAATTCAGATATCAGCACATTTTATGTCATTGTTACCAATTAATATTGAAATGTAAATATTTTGTAACATCTGGTGCCATCTTTCGGAATTTGTGCTTTACAATTAGTAAAAAAAACAGCTGGGGAAATCTATGAGACAGAACTACTATTAAGTCATTAAGTTAATAATTTGGTATAGGTAACATATTATTGCCACAGGCCCTTCAGAAAGACGCCAGAGAAACGTGATGTGACTTACAGCCAGATAAATATTGTTTTGTACTTGGAAACATACAAATTAATTAGGGAAAAACTAAATACATGATAGCTAATTCAAAAAGAATAAACAATCCACCTTCATATTCAGTTTGGATATTATGTCTTCGAGAGTGTGAACAGTTTTACATACCTGGATTCCCTGATTGATCAAGGAAATAACATGTCTTGAAATTATTAAAAGAATACTCTGTGCAAATAGATGTTATCATGTCCTCATAAGACACATTAAATCTAAAGTATTGACTATTGAAAGTAAAATCATAATATACAAAGCTTTGATTAGACCAGTGCTTACCTATGCCTCAGAAACTTGGACCCTTAATAAACAAATTTTCTCGTAGACAGATTAAATATATTTGAGAGAAAAATACTCAAGAGCAATTTTTTGACCAGTGCAAGTAAACGATGAATGGAGAATACGATATAATGCTGAACTCTATGAACTTTATAAAGAACCAAACATCATTACAATAATAAAAACTGATCATTTGAGATGGGCTGGACATTTGGCAAGAATGGAAGACTCACGACCAACTAAAAGAGTATTTTTATATAATCCAGGAGGACAGAGGACTAGAGAAGACCGAGAGCTAGATGGGAGGATGATATAGAAAAGGATGCTAAAAGTATTGGAGTCCGTAACTGGACTGGTAGAGTAAAAAACAGAGAGGAGTGGCGAAGACTTCTTGGGACAGCCAGGTTTATTGATGGGCTGTAGCGATGATGATGATGACAACGACGACGACGACGACTTGGACATGTATCTACAATATATTTTTTTTATTAGAATTTCAATTTTGAGATTCATATTATTTCTTCAACTCTATATAAAGGGATATTTTTTATTCCTTTATTTTTGTACAGTCATGAAAATGTCAACTCTACCCATATTCATATCATTCTTTCTTTAAGACAAAACGTAATTAGGCGTACTGTATATTATGATGGAAAAATAATGTCTCTCTTTGGTAGATCTAAAATCTGGCAACTCTGGTCCTTAGTAACCTAAACAGTGGCTTTATTCACAGAAGTGCAGTGAATGATAAGTTTATAACTCACAGCAACTCCATGGTAACCAACGCATTATCAACAATAGAATTAATTCATTTACTTATTAGTTCTTCGCCTCGGGCGCTAATCTTTCCACTCGCAGATATGATTCAATGTTACTCTCTTATACAGTACTATAGATTACTATTTTTTTATTTTACGTTATTCATCTCAGTCCTTTTAAACATCACGTGAACACACCTTAAAATGAAGATAGGATATATATGTGAATCCCTATGTTGATTATGAAACCTGCATTCGAACACCACGTGTAAGGTTGAGTCTGGGAATTGCCATTGTTTTCCATTTAGTTGGGGACTCAGCATTGATTTTTATTGGTAGATTAGTTGATGTCCTTCAAATTACCTAACGCTTTAAAAATTCCTGCATACCGGTATCAACAGATGTGAGAAATTCGTGACGTTCTAGAAGGCAACCGTAGTAGCTGTATTTTATCTCACGACACATTCTTCTACAAAGATTATCCAACATTACAGTGTAACGTGGAAGCAAGTTTGCCACTATAAATAACCGTCTTGAGGGACAAAAGTCAAGTGTTCGTCATGAACTGCAGTTCATGACTAATTTCAAACAACGAAAGCACTTGCTTCAGCTTGTAAGAAATAAACCTAAGCTTTATGTTCATGTAGTGTCCGGACTATTGCGTACGTGTTTTAAACTTGCAAATTCTAAATGAGGCAGTAGAGCAAGTGGACAGCTTCAAATACTTGGGATGTACTATAAGCAGCAACATGAGGTGCTGCCAGGAAGTCAAAAGGATAGCAATGGTCAAGGAAGTTTTTAATAGAAAAAGGAGCATCTTCTGCGGACCTCTGGAAAAAGAACTTAGGAAGAGACTAGTGAAGTGCTTTGTATGGAGTGTGGCATTGTATGGGGCAGAAACATGGATATTACGACGAAGTGAAAAGAAGCGAATAGAAGCATTTGAAATGTACGTATGGAGAAGAATGGAACGTGTGAAGTGGACAGACAGAATAAGAAACGAAGCTATATTGGAAAGAGTGGATGAAGAAGGAATGATACTGAAACTGATCAGAAAGAGGAAAAGGTATTGGCTGGGTCACTGGCTGAGAAGAAACTGCCTTCTGAAGGATGCACTGGAAGGAATGGTGAACGGGAAAAGAGTTCGGGGTAGAAGAAGATATCAGATGATAGACGACATTAAGATATATGGATCATCATATGAGGAAACGAAAAGGAAGGCAAAAAATAGGAAAGATTGGAGACAGCTGGGTTTGTAGTGAAAGCCTACCCTTGGGCAGAACAGCAAATGAATGAATAGGGTTACGTTTAAAAACAGTAGGAATTAATCTACCTTCAAAAAATGAATTAAAAGAAAATAGTCTGAAACTTCCAAAGGCACAATAAAGCATAATAATTTATAATCACAACAAACAAACAAACATATACATTTCAATAACTATGACAAAAAATATATTCGATCAAAGCCGAGGAGTAAATAATAATAAGTGATTTATGAATGAACACAAATTGGAAGAAAGTTGAAGGAAATGTTTATGGATTTTTAAACTACTTTTTGACAAGAATATCCAACAGAGTAGACAAATGGCATGGGAGAACCTAGGAAGGTAGTAAATCGTGATCTTTATTGGATTCCATACAATTTTAGGTGATTGATGATTTGCTATGAGATTTGGAGTTAGCGAATTCAAACACGAATGAATACATTTGAATTTTGAAAAACAACAATTTCCTTTGGAAAGAAAGTAAAACTAGGACTCCGTGCCATTGATTTAACCAGCACGTGAAGGAAGCCTGGCACTGAACGGAAGAATTCCAGGTAACGTTAACAGACCATTTTAGTCCACATCAAAATTAAAAGTTTGCTAATCATAGTTCCCACTCGTAATCGGAAGATGAACTCTGTACTTGGAGACACCCCACACCAGAAATTAAATTAGACAGTGCCAGTCTAGTGAAATACATATTTCTTATGATGATAAAATGGAAAGATATCATTTCATAATGACTTAAATTAAAAAAAAAATCCAATTGAATCACTATATCTTATATGAGAGTTGTCAACAAAGTATTGGCATGAGAATTATTTTCTTCTCTGTGCTTAAATCAGAGTGCACGAGTGGAGATAAGGTTGTAGTTGTGACAGAACGCATATCGTCTTGTTTTGAAACGACTTTTGAATTGGCTGGGAGATGTTATTTCAGAATTTGTGAAAATGAAAAGACGCCCGAACATGGACAACACTTTGGCTGCTTCGGGTCCATTTATAATGTTAGTGACAGGTTTTTCTCCATGTTTAAAAATACCAAATGAAGACTGCGATCGGATGTGACGGACGCAAGCCTGAAATATATTTTAAGGCTCTCCGTAGTCTAACAATTGTCTCAGATATTACTAACATTATTTCAAGACTACAAAAAAAAAAAGCTTCGTTATTTAAAATGCGCCGTACTCAAAATACACATACAATCCTATGAGTAGTATCGCACGCCGCTACAGAGGCAGTGCGGAGCGTAGAGTGAGCCAAAGCGACGGAGAGAGACAGAGATGGTGTGGCACTAAGCGGTGGTGGGGGGGGGGGGGTGCAATCCCAATACAAGCAGTTTGCACCAATGACGTTATAGTTATATACGTAGTTTGCACAGTGCACTGCCCTGGCTGAAATATACGATATTTACATCAGAATATAACACGAAACTACCGTTCCTACAAGCATGTGCTTAATATTTCTGTTAATAAAGTTTGTTAAATTTTTGGATTATAACAAACTTAATGAAAACCACGCTTTATGATCTACACAAAATTAGCTTCTTTTATTATATTTTAGTTGTGTCAATTTCAATGAAAAATAATACAGGATTACAGAATATAGCTAATAATAAAATCTGTATTTTTATAATACAGTATATACAAAAATTACTTCCTAGGGAAAGGCAATCGTAATTGAAAACACTGAAGGCAATAACGTGAGATTTTTCGGGTTATTTTGATTATAAAACTTATCAGAAACTGTCGTTCCCTGTATGAAAGATATGTATTCATATTAGCTACAGTACAGATTTCCAACTGCACTGAAATCATAAAGTAAAAGGGTGACATGTAACTTAACCTATAATATAATCTAACGTCTATAACCGTGCATAGCAAATCCGATGCTATTGACACTATCATCATTTAACGAATAATTTTAACGTACGAATACGATCAAAAACAGTTTTTGATTGAAGTTTTTTTCGATGTTTTACAAAACTTCTTACAACAAAAGTCATCAGTCACTTGAAGCAACAACCACATTTTGAGGAAAGGTCTGTAAGGAATATTATCTTGGTACAACCAAGCATCCTCAGACTCAACTCAGTTTCTGATTTGTTTGCGTTAGTGCAGTTTGGTTCTGACCATAAAAAAGATCAACGATCCAAAAATGCTTTCTTGTTTTTATTTGGGGAGTTGTTGCTGACATCTTGCATTTATTACGATAGCATTCCTCAAACTTAAATTATGTCCCTGTTTTTCCTCGAAGTACTGGAAATAACAATTTTAGTATAAAATTATACGCACCAAATTGTAGTTAACCTAAAAGGAAATACATACGAGTACTGTCTTAACCAAAAATATATTTTACGTATAAGAAAGAAATTAGTTATATTTACGATGTACCCCTAAGAGAACGCGTACCCTAGTTTGAGAAACACTTATTTATGGCATCAGCTAGGAAACTGATATCACGGAAAGATATGAGGGTTGTGGGGAGTGGTCTCAGGCCTTCTAAATATTGGTTCTCAGCACTCTTAAAGCTGATGTTGTTCCCTCTTGGAAGCCGATATTACTGTAATATTGTCATAGGCCAACCGAATGTGATGAAAGCGCACTACAGTCGTCTAACCACATCGATATCTCTCCTGTGGAAGCGTAGGAGTCATTAACAGTCATATCATGTTAGATGAAAGTGATGATCACTGTCATCTTGAGCTAATACCTTCAACTCTTTAACGTGGGAGGTAGAGATAATGTCTTTATATCCTCTTATAGGCCAATAAAACTACTCTTCCGGTACACAGTTGCGGTCCTGTATTTATTGCCTTCATCTCTACTTGTGTCTGTATCTTGAACGACAAGCTGATATCACACTGCAAATACGTATTTTTATAAGTAACTATCGTGAGAAATTTTATACTAGGTATTTATCGTTTTATACACACAGTGTTGTCAGATTTCATTTTCCTGTAAAATACCAATAGAAACACTCCATAATGGAAATATATCCTCTCAATTTTTTCAACCATTTTCGTGCAGATAAGCCGTATATCTGCACCAGTTAAAACGCCTCCAAGACTTGGATATTATTTCATCACACAAAATTGTCGTGAAGTAATGAAACGCTTCAAGTTTCATTCTTAATTTTCGTCGATTTTATTAAGAGCGGAGACAATCGACATTTATTTTTCGCATGTGTGTCTGAAAGAATTCTTTGTTTTAATTTAGGACATACATGAAATATAAACCAAACTTTTTTTCTCTAAAACTTAAAACCTGATCTTCTTTTCCTGTGGATCCTCTTAAAACATACACAAAATTATATATTCATGGAAATTAAAGTATTTCTGATAATTTGGTCCACAATAATGCAATTTATCCATACAGTAGCTAACATACTCCTTTGTAGATGGAAATTCATTCAGTGTGCATTTTCTTGAATAACGTTGCGTTTTTTTTCCATCGTGACAAGCTTCTTTGGTCCTTACAAGTTTGGGTTCCTTCCATTTTTGTCGTATTTTTTAAATAGAAATGCTATTCTGTTTTCAGTAATACTCGTAGATAATAACAATTTGCATCCCACTAAAAAAGGTTAAGAGCCCTAATATACAATCATTGTTTCATAATTCTGAATACAAGCTGTTGTAGCCTTCAGGTTGGATACCAGTCGATTGGAACTGCATTGTGGTGCTGTAATGAATGAAGGTTGTATGTCTGTATTCATTGTTATGCTATATACTCGTATGTGCAATTTAACTTCTAACGAGCTTGTGAGCAAATATTATGACGCCATACATAGGGGAAAACTTGTATACTTCACTTCGATTTCTGACTGTGGTAGATATAGAAGCTTGTCAGGAAGAACATCCGCTATATAAAACATTACAAAACATGTCGTATTACACCACTGAATTGCCGTTTTCCAATCCACCAGTGAAAATATTGATGAGATATGAAAACTCTTTCCTCTTATCCATCTTTTACTTTATATCCTGTTTGTAGTTTATCTCAGAAGAGAAGTATACAGGAATTATCAGATTGTAAATCACTGATATTTGATGATTCATTGTTATTTAAGTTTGCCTCAGAGGTAACTATATAGAGGGCTCAGAATTTACGCTACTGAAATTGTCTTGCTGCATATCTACTAGTAAGAAAAATTGTCTCTTTTTCTTTCATCTTCAACAGTAGTTATTAAAGAAGTCAATAGTTGTTTCCTTTTGCCTCAGAAAGAACTATGCAGCGAGTTCCGTTGAAATTTAACTCGCGAGGAAAATGTTTCTCTTCTTTCTGTCTGTAACAGAATTGGTTGTAAACACCAATTGTTATATACGAACATTTCACAGAGGAAGATTTATGCTGCTCTCCATTGAAATTCAGCGTTTTAATTTACCGTTGGATTAAATTTCCTCTTTTCCTCCATCTGTGAAGTATGTTTTCCTTACACGAGATGTACTACTACATGCAGGTTGTTCCCTCTATCACCGGACGTTGGTGGCGGTGGTGTGGACTTTATGGGAGCTGGCGATGGCCTCGTAGACGACGTCCTGCTCCTTGCGCAGCGCTTGCTTCATGACGGCCGTGAAAGGATCGAAGTTGATGACTCGCCTCTTGCGTCTGTAGATGCCCTCGCGACGCTCCAGCGCGCAGGAAATGTCCTGCTCCGACACGTTGAGCTTGAGGAACCTGAGCAGAGCCCGTAGCTGCGTGTCCACGTCCTCCAGCAGCTGGTCGTAGAACATGACGTGCATCGGCCCAGTGAAGTTATGCAGCCAGTCCAGGTTGGTCTGCTTCCACGCAGACAGCTTGTCCGACACGAACTGTTGCCAATCTGCAAGAAGGTTAGTTCACATTACGAAACAATTCTAATATTACATTGTATGACTTTGAATGCGATGATCGTATCCACCAACAGAACAATGAGGGTCAACAACTCCATCATTACGTTATATGACATTGAATACGATAGTCTTAAGGTGTGTATCCAATGCCTACCCACTTTACTTGCGTGATTAGGGTTCTGCATATTGCGGATAGATGGCAGGATTGTGAATGAAGTTGCACACCACTTCGGCGGGTCACGCTGTGTATCTGTGGAGAGTTATGTCGTATTCTGGAGTGAGTGTATTTGTAAGTATAGTATATGGAATGAGTGATGATGATGGTGAGGAAGGGATAAGGGAAACCCTTTACCGGCACGTAGCCTACTCCTGTTGAATAACATCAAGAGGGCCGCCAGGCTTAATGTCTCCGTCCAACTGACGAATGACTATGAATAGTGACATAGTATGCTTTCTCTTCATATGTACAGTGGAGAGATTTGGGATTTAACTCAGGCATATTGATACACAAAATTACGTATGACTGAATTAGGTGATAATTTCAATATGATTGATCTAAGGAAGATTATCTCTGTACCAAATTTAAGATAGTTGAGTTTAATAACAGGTACATCGCTACAGATTTAGTTGCTTTAACATTTTTTTAGCCCATAGAAACAATAAAATTGTTGCATGTACCATAGGTTTTGATTTTGCCGATACACTTACGGATAAATTTATCTAGGAAAAAATCAGAATCTCGAATGTTATTGGAATATTTGACGAATAAAATAATTACTTAATGAAAATAAAATAGGCCTAGTAACCGATATTATTAAATACGATATTTAATTTAGGCTGCTAACTTAGGGTTGTATATTCCGGCTGCTGACTTGGAACACACACCAAAGGGAATTCAGTGCTAAAATTTATATTTTGTTACATTAGCTCCCCTAATTAATTTGATAGAAGAAAATGTCATTAAAGTTTTTTTGCAGAGAAAAAGATTCTGCATCCATTCGTTTTATTAAATTGATACTTTGGTTATGAGTGTGTTTGGAATTAATTAAAATTAAAAAGTAATTATTACCACCTTTAATGAAAACTTAATTACAGTATGTCATGGATAACCGATATTTGTGTTTAAAACAAAATAGTTTAGGATCCAACAAGTTATAATAACATTTAAAGGGGAAACAAGTAGATGGCTGCAACGGTCCGATTTCACAGTAGTAGGCCTACTTGTTACTTACAAGTTAGGTTAACCTAAATTTTCCATTATTATAATTATTGGCAAATTTCAACATACTTCCCGTTTCTTTCCCGCTGTACTACATGGGACTCATATACCAAAAGAGACTAAATGGGCGCCTTTCGCAGGAAAGTGATCAATTTTGTTAGAAATCAAATTTGTTGAATTTATGCAGAAACAAAAAATAGAGAATTAATATATTTTTAATTAAGAAAATGTTTAACCCGTAATTTAATTTGTTTGGGTGGTTAGAGTGTATTGTTTATATCAATCAACAGAAAACCAAATATGTGAATTACGCGTTGTTGCGACATAACGCTTGTCTTTGCTGTAAGACTGATACCGCTCTCTTCCATATTTAGAAAATGGAGGTGGTGGTTCTGCATTGCGTTCTTGTTGGCGAAGTTCAAAATTTCTAAAGCAAGTCCACAGTGTTACGGACTTTCATCAAATCAAATACATAGTTGGAAAAATAATATCCGAGTTTATCCTAATAGGAGTTCTTACAATATAGACTAAGAAGAGAAAAGTACTCCGCTGTGGTCTCGTGGTAGCGTCTTTGCTCCCGAACTCAGCGTTTCGGGTTTCGATTCCCCGCTGAGGACAAGTTGTCTGGGTGAGGTTTTTTCGGGGGTTTTCCCTCATTCCTATGGATGAATATCAGGTAACTTTATCAGACGTATGGAACTCCATTCTCCCCACTTCCTTTCCTCCCTTATCCTTTCCTTTCATTTCTGGTTGTCTTACTTGCTTTTCAGATCGCGCCTGCGGCGGCCCTCCGAAGCTGCTGACTCTTTCGGCCGGTCTCCATGGATATGCCAAGTTGTAGTAGTTGGTGGCCAGCAGCGGAACCCACTTCCCTCCAGACTGGAGAGGGGGCTTACACCTAAGACCGTTGAGACGGGAGAGGGGGCTTACAACTCAGACCGTTTGAAGGGGGAAATGTGAGGTGGCTGTTGGCGTAGAATGGTACACGGGTTTGGAAGGATGGCGGGACTGATCGTCATGGTGTTAGCAGTTAGGTCGGTTCGGCGTAGGTGAGGTCGGTGGGCATGCAACTCATCCCAGGGACGCACAATAGATTTCAGGTCGTATGAGATGTTCCCTTCCTTCCCTCATAGAGAGAGAGAGAGAGAGAGAGAGAGAGAGAGAGAGAGAGAGAGAGAGAGAGAAGAGGAAAGTGAAAGTTATGCAGAAAGCTTTTTTTAAATAAAGGAAATTAAAGGAACATATATACACGGTGTCCGAAATAAAAACAGCAAATAAAGAAATATAATTAACTTGGCCCCTAATTTAATTGCATGCGGCCTGTTTCCTGAAAGATGTAGCAAAACTCGGTAAGATTTCATGTTGTCAAGTTGGTAGCTGCATAGTTTTGTAAGCATAATCAGTCGTGCGAATTAATTTCTTACACATATGGGGAAGCTACTAGTAAAATATTATAAAATTTACTCAACAAATAACGTAAGTGTACGCTGAAGAAATTATGACAAAGAATGTGATACAGTATTTTATAAGAGATCTGTGATAAAAGGTAGAATTTGGAGTATATTACACTAGCCCAGCGGTCATCAGCACAGTGCACCGTCGGGCTAGCGTCTCTTACTGCGGGCGTTCATCAATGGCTACTTGCGGGTATGCTTCCTCCTTCTCCCATTTGCACGACGGTGCATATTCAAATACACTTTTTACCCGTTACCCATTTCAGCGAGTGCTGACGACCACTGCACTAACTTATATAAAATATTTTATATAGGCTAGTATAATATACTTAAAATTCTACCTTTTATCACAGATCTATTATAAAATATTTTATCATATTCTTTGCCAAAGAGCTTTGATAGTTTAATACCAGCCTTAGTAGTGTGTTTTTCTAACGAGGCTTACTTTCCAAATATTCGGTAAAATTAACCGACACAATTGCCGCGTAAAGCCTTGGTTTTTCTGAACCGACGCATGCGACATGCGAGGTGTGAGGCCCGCCTCGCACAAATTCGGACTACACGAGAGATAGTGGATGGTTTCTATAACTGCGAGATGCGAGGTCTGCGTACCTCGCAGCCATAGAAACCACTCACTATCTCTCGTTTAGTCCGGATTTGTGCGACGCGGCCTCGAATCTCGCATGCGTCGGTTCAGAAAAACCAAGGCTTAAGGGGATCTCAGTATCTTCATGTTATTTGGGAACATGAACGTGATACTCCGAAGTTGAACATGTGGTGCGGAGTAACCAGTACAACGATATTTGGATCATTCTTCTTTATTGAAAAAAAAAAAAACAGTGAATGGTGTAGTGTATCTTGATGTTGGAACATTTTACAGATTCCTCATGGGCACCTACATATTTCAGCAGGACAGGACTTTCCCCATTACTGGAGGCTAGTAATTGAATCTCTGAATACTCATTTGCCAGGAAGATGGATCGGTGCCCCTACATCGAGGCCCTCATGATTTCCCGATTTAACACCCATGAACTTTTTCCAGTGGGGTTATATTAAGGATCATATTTACAACAGTAAAGTCCAGCGTCTGTAACTCCATAGATGTTACAAAACACCTGGAGAAAGAAGAATATCGGTTGGGTGTCTGTCGTGCCACGAGTTGGCACATATTGAGATCTACTGTTTCTGGAAAATTAAAAAGAAGCTGAGTTACTAAATATTTTGTGACACCACTGTCGTGTATCATAATTAGCAAATAAATTATTTTGTTTCTTTATTGACTGCTTTCATTTCGGACATTGTTTATTATAGAGTAAAAAAATACGTGAAATTGGAACATATTTTCATATCGTCCGTAATATCTTGTTCATAGTCATTTTCCTTAATAAGCACAGTTTCTAATTGCACACAACTCGTCGAAGCTTAATCTTCCATGTGTCCTTGACTTTCTGAATTGTTGCGTTGCTTATCACAACTAGCAGCCCTCAGCATTTCTCCCTTATTTATGCAGATCTGTTAGAATGGATTGTTTGAAAAAATGCTTCTGGAACTGTAGCCTTATAATTTAAGGAAAATAAAAAAAATAAAAACGGATTAGTAATAGGTGTGTTTGGATAACAACCTTACGATTAGGGGATCTATTATCAGGCAGTACATCTCACTTGACGATATGTGTCGGAGAAAAAATATTGTTTGTATGCACTGAAGTCTGACTAGTGTGATATGTAGCTAGTCGGCAACGCGACGTATGAAATGAAGGGAGAAAGAAACTGGCCACCCTATCCCATTATCTCCTGGCTAGTTGCCTCGTAAGTGATGCCTTGTTGGTATCACTTGTGAGGTTCAGACCTGTCTTCGGACAGTTGACTAAACAACAACTTGATTAGGGCCCTACTAGTCCTGCTCTTTATCCACTATGCAGCTGGATCGACACAACTACACATTCTTACATTACGTCTTATAACAGCTATGAGGAAATTCAAGAGCTAATCTCGAAAATTAAGATCCATTTGACAGGATTTTCGGATGAATACTCTTTTGCCTTCCATTTAAATTAGCCTGAAGAAAGTTCAAGAAAACCGGTAACCGGAATGCTTGGAATATCCTCAGTATCTGAAAAATATCAGTGAAAAAGTAATGCTGATTTCAACTGTAACAATGAATCTTGTCCATCGTTGCGTTAATCTTTAACTTAATTCGTTGCCGTTAGAGAAGTATGAAATGAACTTAATTTTCAACTCTTTAATCCAGTTATTTTATCACAGTTCGTTACTGAAGTTTGTAAACAGTTTTATATGCTGAAAGGTAAATCTTAGGAAAATAATCTGATCCGAAAAATAGATTGGAGAAGACTAATTTTATTATTGTTGGAAAAATTATTTTTTGTCGGGCTGTCAAAAGCAAATAATTCTAAGAATTTGCGTAGGTTTATTTTGGTTACATATTGGCTTTTTTATTTTATCCCACCTCCTGAAAACAGCTCCGGAAGCACTGTAACTATAAGGCTTATTGTGCGAGTCCACATACATACTCGTATTATAGACTTACATGCATATACATAGTTGTTATTGGTTTGGTTTACCGACCTACGACATACGGAGCGGCTGGCGTTATTCTACCGTCTGCCGCCCACATTTCTTTCCGATTTCCCTTCACATTGTACGTCCCCGTGAGTGTTTTGCGATTGTTCTGAGTGGCGTTTCATATGCGAGATACTGCATAGAATGGCTCGACTCGAGAAAAAAGAGTATTTGTGTGCAAGAACATGATAAGTATGAATCGGCTCTCCGGGTCTGTACGGAATTTATTGGGAAATTTCCGAATAATCGACCGTCGACGAGGCAGACAGTACAAAAGTTAGTGAATAAATCTTAAAACACGGAGTCTGTGTTCTGAATAAAACGGTCTAGAAACAGACCTGTTTTAACAGAGGCTAGAATATATGAAATAAATGACTTTGGTGATATTCTTGAACGTTCGCCACAAAAATCGAAAATAAATTAACTCAGTATACTGGTGTGTCTGTATCATCTGCAAGAAACGCAACACGTTTACTTCATCTTAGACCTTATCACTATATCCCATTACATGCTCTAAAAGAAGGCGATTCACGTTTGCAAGTGAATTATTGCAATTAGTTTCAGAACCTGAAAGATAATAGCCTATATAGTTGGATATTACAAGAATTTCAGAGGAGGAATTGGGAGAGAGAGAACGAGAACATATTTATGCGATTTTTCACTTGTGTGGGACAAGAGGATCGATATTTTCAGCATCTATAATGAGGTAAGTCAGATAAGTGTGTTGTAGTTCAATACTTCGCTCTAGAATATGCCATTAGGAAAGTTCAGGATAACACAGAGGGTTTAGAATTGAACGGGTTACATCAACTTCTTGTCTGTGTAAATGACGTGAATATGTTAGGAGAAAATCCACAAACGATTAGGAAAACACTGAAATTTTACTTGAAGCAAGTAAAGTGATAGGTTTGGAAGTAAACCCCGAAAAGACGAAGTATATCATTATGTCTCGTGACCAGAATATTCTACGAAATGGAGATATAAAAATTGGATATTTATCATGCGAAGAGGTGGAAAAATTCAAATATCTTGGAGCAACAATAACAAATATACTGTAAATGACACTCTGGAGGAAATTAAACGCAGAATAAATATGGGAAATGCGTGTTATTATTCGGTTGAGAAATTTTGTCATCTAGTCTGCCGTCAAAAAATCTGAAAGTTAGAATTGATAAAACAGTTATATTACCAGTTGTTCTGTATGGTTGTGACCCTCACTTTGAGAGAGGAACAGAGATTAAGGGTGTTTGAGAATAAGGTTCTTAGGAAAATATTTCGGGCTAAAAGAGATGAAGTTATAGGAGACAGAACTGCATGCATTGTATTCTTCACCTCACATAATTAGGTACATTAAATCCAAGCGTTTGAGTTGGGCAGGACATGTAGCACGTATGGGCGAATCGAGGAAAGCATATAGAGTGTTAGTTGGGAGGTCGGAGGGAAAAAGACCTTTGGGGAGGTCGAGACGTAGATGGGAGGATAATATTAAAACGGATTTGAGGGAGGTGGGATATGATGATAGAGAATGGATTAATCTTGCACAGGATAGGGACCGATGGCGGGCTTATGTGAGGGCGGCAATGAATCTGCGGGTTCCTTAAAAGCCATTTGTAAGTAAAGGTAGGCCTATTAGTGTCGAAAAATGCTCCATGGCACATAATACGAAACTGTAATTTTATGGGCTTCCTTCAGGATATCAGAAGAATTGAGGTTGCGCGAAAAGATTCTTGGAGTTACTAGAACACGAAGTGGTGACTACTATATCTGTCTTAGTCATTGAGACCTAGCATAGTTGTCGCAGATTCAGAGGTAACGTCGTGGTGGGCAAATTAGATTATAGAAAAAGGAAGGCTACACCTGATCCTATGTAAAGCGCTGAAGAAGATAAACCACCGTACTGTAGGCTGCACTATCAGAGATGCCCCACGTTTCCTTTGGCCAGGAAAAGATAAGAGATGAGAAATTTGTGCTCGTGGTGAAAGACAGTGTTTCCTATGTATGTGATTAAAGGGTGTCAAACATGGGCAAATTTCTATCCTTTATGATTCATGTCATCTTCCTTGTCCATGGCATGCATCGCATAGCGTAAAGCAAATGAAATCTGAAATAATTTTTTCTAGAGTTAATGACATGCAGTAATTTCCTCTGTTAAGAAGCATCTCTCCATAATCAATCGTTATAGGGAAATGGTGCTAGTAGCCTGTACTAACATGACGGGATATTTTTTTCTTGTTTTGCTGAATACTATCACCTCTCAGAATATTGGCTTGTTAACTCTGTATATAAGTGGCGATAATATGTTTTTCATTAAAGTACTATAGAATACGAAAATAATATATAATCATAAAAGACTAGAATTGTTTTATAAAAATCTAAATATCCTACTTATAAACCACTAATACAGAGTGTCCCAAATTGATGTATACACATTTTGAAACATTATTTCTCAGCAACGAGATGAAACAGAAATACGATTTTTGCGGTTTTGTAAGCTCGTACATGTCCAAAATGGCCTCCTTTCACCACAATACACTCCCAACAACGACGTTCAACAGAGCGACATACCAACT
Organism: Periplaneta americana; assembly: GCF_040183065.1. Lineage (NCBI taxonomy): Eukaryota > Metazoa > Arthropoda > Insecta > Blattodea > Blattidae > Periplaneta > Periplaneta americana. Next base: position 123,619,838 of record NC_091119.1, read on the forward strand.
GGATTGTTGCTAATGGAATATCATTACAGTCATGTTCAATCTGAACTCTCAGTTCCTCCAATGTTTGTGGTTTTGTGGCGTACACTGTGTCCTTTAGAGCTCTCAATAGTAGAAATCTGGAGGGATTAAATCCGGAGATCGAGGCGGGAACTCCGCAGCACTTCCTCTTCGTCCTATCCATCTTTGGGTCGTCCTCATTTAGTGCGTGGACAAGTCTCGGAATGTAAGGCTTCCAGTTTTGGGCTCGCAAAATTCGATGAACACTGAATTTGCTGATACCAATCTCACGAGAACATTGCCTCATTCATTGACTTCTTTGGGGATTGTGCAAAAGCCTGCATGACTGCATCAACACTCTCGTTATCGGTGGAACTTCTCTTTCTTCCGCACCGCCCTTGCAACACATCTTGTACCCTTCCGTCACTTCAAACTTGTTTCGGATTCTTGTGATAGTTAATCTTGTTTGTGGTTGTGTTCAAAATTCAACCCTCCAACGTCGTTGAATCTCAACAACATTCTTCATCTTCCAATAACATTTCAGTATCCACTTATTTTCATAGAACGATAATTGCATCGCCATGTTTGTTTATAAACAGATGAACCCGTTTCCATGCTTTCCACTGCCTTCTGAATCATAGACCGCAAAAATCGTATTTCTATCTCATTTCTTTACTGTGAAATAATATTTAAAAGAGTGCATTACATCAATTTGGGACACTATATATAGACACACTATTCACGTCATAATTTCGTAGACCACCACGACCGATTCATCGCCTAGAAAAATATTCATGTAAGTGAGATAACTATAGCAATTGATAAAGCGTCGTAAGATAAACAATTAAAAGAAGGATAGATCAACAGAAATTTGAACGCTGCCATTCACTAAATAATGGTCAATACCACAAATTGCTCCTCTAAATACTTTTACATCATCAAATTTTAAAGGACTCGTTTGTTTTATTATTATGTAGTCTATGACTGATTTTATTTGTAAAGTATCTTCTTGATGCCGATGTCTCTATGTATATCTTTATACAATGAACGATAGAGAAGAATGGAAAGGGCAATCGAAACATGTCAAAGACGCTGAAACCCCGATATATTATTATTGTTATTATTATTATTATTATTATTATTATTATTATTATTATTATTACTTAATAGTGAAAATGTATAATAAGGGGTATTGCCATACCACCATATTTGAGTACCAAGAATTCTGGTTGAACATAACTCCATTTCAACTCGGGACACTAATTGAAAAGTGTTGGACTAAGTGGAAACATGATGCATATAACAATACTGGTAGATGACTTCGGTGATCGATTTTCGGACCTTTAGTAGCAAAGCCAACTCTTACCGAAATGTGGGCAGTTGGCAAGATTATTTTAAGAAGCTGCTCAAAAATAAGGCGCGACCTCCACGGGCTGGCGCGGAAACAAACAGACCGATGCGTCGGAGGGCAATGCAATTATTGATTTCTCTGCTCGCTCAAATAGTCAAGAGAGCAGTGCGATACGGCCAGCGTGATGTAACAGGCTAATAGAGACTTCATTCATCAAACTTCCGCAAATTATGATTGCCGACGCTATTCATTTACTGCGGGTAAAAAAAGCTCAGATGTGCAGTTCCGCTACTTTGCGCAAGAGTGGCGTCCGTTACGTGGTCCGAAGAACACGTGCTCTCCCAAGTTTTTTTTATCTTTTTTATGCTGATGTATTCTGATATACTGCTATAGAATCATTTAACTTGTATTAATTTTCTGTATTTATTAGCTGTGCGGATTACATTATTATTATTATTATTATTATTATTATTATTATTATTACTATTATTACTACTACTACTACTACTACTACTACTACTATTATTTGTAATTGCAGTAACGTTTTAGGTCCATAAAACTGTATTTTAATGCCTACTTTCGATCATTATGGAGCCCAGTTGAGGTGTCTAAAAGTTAGTTAATAGCCTAAATATCCGAAGTCTAATTATAATGTATATAAAATATAATGTATGTTATTGCAGGCATCATTATGACATTAATAGGTTTTATCATTTCAACGGACTCAACGTACCTATGTTGTGCGATAAACTTGCTAGAAAGCTGTACGTGTTAGGATGAGAGTGAGATAGAGATACTATACCTCACTCGTTCTACTAACGGAGGCATCTTGCGGCAACAGTGTACTAGCCAAGACCCGTAAGAGCAATGCATTTTTCGTAAGGTGAAATACTCTAAGCCTCCAGGCAACCCGCAACAGTGTAAGTATGGTGTTTATGGAGTATAGCTTGACTTCATCCAACGCTACTTAAGTTCGGGTCTGCTGTTCAGTTAACATACGAAAACAAAACGAAGCTAGTCGGTTGGAAATGAGTGCTACAATAGAAGAATTTGGAAGCGAGCACGTCAGTAGGAAAGAAGAAAATGTATTTTATCAGAAAGAAGGAAAAATTGTTCATTTGAAACACTTACAATTTTTAGAGTGAATGATTGCAATTTGTGGATACTCTACTCATAATAATTTGTTTTATTTTAAGTTTGTGCTGAAATGTATAGCTATGTTTTTCATTTGTTAATTCAAAACTTTAATTAGATCTAAAACTGTATCAAGATGCGGTTTACTTATTGGAAAAATCAGGGGTAGACAAATTCCGGGCACCAGGTAGCCATGGCGACTAAAAATTGTATGTGTCGCCTGAATTGTTTAAGTTCAGAATTTTTTTATGACTTCAGTTTCTTTTTTTTAACTTGGTTATTTTACGACGCTGTATCAACTACGAGGTTATTTAGTGTCGATGAGATTGGTGATAGGTGATATTTGGCGAGATGAGGCCGAGGATTCGCCATAGATTACCTGATATTTGTCTTACGGTTAGGGAAAACCTCGGAAAAAAACCCAACCAGGTAATCAGCTCAAGAGGGAATCGAACCCGCGCTCGAACACAACTCTTAGCCGATAGAGCTACGCCGGTGGCTCGATTTCTTTTATGTCACTACGATTAATACATAATGTTAAGAAAGCGGTTGTAGGAAGAAATTCGAATCTGTTTTTTAATTAATATCGTTACATTTGTTACGCATCTCAAGATATTTTCCTACAGAGCGTCTCTGAGAGCATGTGTTTCTATTGCATAGATATTTAATATTGTTTAATATATTTCAGTAAATGTATCTTTATCTTAGCTCGAGTGGTTTCCTCATTGCATGTGTGGACGAAATGTGGTAAGTCCTGAAAATAAAGGGGTTGACTCCCTTTTCTTTTTTTTTTTTCTTTTTAGTTTCGTCTGTCCCCAGTAAAAATTGTATTTTGTTGCATATCATTCATTCATAGTGTTCTATCCAAAGACAGGTCTTTCACTGCAAACCCAGCATTCCCCAGTCTTTCTTATTTTCTGCCTTCTTGTTGCATATAAGCTGCCTTTAAATATATAAGTACTTATTTATTGTTATTATTAAATCCAAGTGGTATTCCTGTTGTTCACCGACTTACACACACAGGTACAAGAATAAACAGATGTAGACACAGTACCGGAGCGTGCGGGAAGACTGCTTGGTTCATTGAAGTGTGAACTGCTTGCTGCAACTTGCTCTCGTATGAAGCTAGTATGATCGATGTATACCTAACTTATATTCATAGTAACCAAACACAGGACTCTGGTAATAACACAGTCAGATCTCGCTGAAGGGATTCCTGCCTTGCAGTAGCTCAGCCAGCTGATGTATTTTCACACGAAAGACATCGGAGTTTGATGCCTGACCAATCATACACGATTTATGATGGAATAAGTACACAACTTATCTAGTAAACGCAGAAATTGAACTAGTATTTAAAAGAGTATTGATATAAATTAAATTTGTATCCTTAAAAGCTAATGCATATTCCAAATATGTAAAAATTAATATAAGAATGTTATTTAAAAAAATAGTTTTTGTCACACTTTGTAATACTTGTATTTTCCCCCTAAAACTCTGGCATAATATTATTACTTGATTTATTTCTAGTAATATTTGTATATACTATTTTATAATAAACTAAAAATTATAAAGTTACTTTAATTTTTATTACAATATTTTTATTTAGTAAGGTACATTCTATAATGTATGAATATGGATTAAATATAGTTAAAGGTATAATATATTCATCTATTTGTGCCCATACCATTGTACAATATTAGCAGATTAAATGGTTAAAAAATAACTTCACTTTTCTTTAAGTTCTGGAGATTCTTGAGTGTAAAGAATTAACAATTAAGAAAATGGAATATAACGAGAAAGTAGTAATTCTGTGTTACTAGATGGCAAGTTGTGTGCTTCATAATCTTATATGATTTGCCAGGCATCAAACTCAGATACCTTTCATGTGAAAGACTATCAGCTGGCTGAGTCACTACACGCCCGGTATCCCCATAGCGAGATCTGACTGTGTTATTATAATTTACTGTCTGGGGTTAACTACAATATTTATAAAAATGGAACTGCCGCTGTATACAGTAGAGGGAAGCAGTTGAAAAGGGGAGGGAACGCTACAATCTGATGTCGCACGCATGTGCTGCAATATGGCCTCATAAATATGGAATGCGCGTAATACGACCTCTCTTGCATAGCTTGTGACCTTAACGATCTGATTTCCGAACAGTTTGGCTCTGTTTTGGGGCAGACATATGTTTCCGTATTCGGGACGTCTTTTGATTCAAGCTCGTGATTTTATAGGATGATAAAAACTGACTCCAGGAGTGATAGAAGTGGAGAAAATAATTGAGGTATGATATACGGTAGAGGAAACGGAAGTACACGAAGACGTCTTTGACGATATGAATTTCACTTTAATTCGCCAGCATTTAACCTTGGATCTGCGGCGTGGAAAGCCGATTCTATAACAGTTTTTGAAGTGTCTTTTACACTACAGAATCTGTAAGATGTTTCAAATAGGTCCGTAATGATTTTTTAAAAAGAGGCTAACCAAAACACTCGGAAAAATCGGTGTCTTAAAGATGACACATACATGACATCATCTGGGGCCCATTCCAAAAAATTCTGGTGTTGTACATTACAAATCACTGATGAAAGATGTTGTAAAGTATGGAGTTGCATCTTTTTGTTCCACGAAAGAATTAAAGTGTGTTGTACATTACCAATGAGTCGCTACTGGTGATGTCATATCAATAAACATACTACGTCATAACTAGGGAAAGGAAGTTCATGCATTTGCATATTTGTTCTCTATCGTTCTGTGAATATGCTGAAAGATTATCTACATGAATCACAAATTTCTGAATACAATGATATTACTTTTATGCTCGACCATGCCGAAATGGAGTAATTATACACCTGGCAGTAGTCCTTTAATGCATGTCATTAAAGTACACCTACTCATTAAAGTACAGGTGTTCAGCCAATGACAAGTCAGCTTTGTACCGTTATAAAACCTCAGCCAATGACAGGTCAGCTTTGCACCGTTATAAAACAGCAAGTATCGATTATTCTCGGTTATGCAATCGAAAGAGAATTAGCGAAAAGTCACGGAGGCTGGAAATCCAATACTGTCGCAGAAGGTTATGTTCTGTTACTATAATAATTAGCGTTAATTGTAAATAATATTCAAATAAATTCAATTTGTCATTTCGTTTTTCAATGTCTGATTTAATTTCAATGTTATATCAAAGTTAATATTTAGTTTACTCTGTAGGTTCTTATAGGTTATCAAGGTCAATGTGGACATCTGTTCCTCGAAAAAAATCAATACTTTCGCGTCTGCGCACATCTTACAATTTACGAGGTATTGCTCAAGGTCAGTTAGATACAAATAAAATGAATAATTTCAAGTTAGAAATATGGTCGAGCATAAAAAGTCGTATGAAACTCGCCTACAATGGTAATTAAGAAGCTCGTATGAAAATTATGAAACGAGCGCAAGCGAGTTTCATAAACATCCATACTCACTTCTTAATTACTATCATTATTGGCTCGTTGCATAATGTACTATTATTGTGCATAAAAGTGCATATTTTGCCTTTATTTATAAACGCATAATATTTTAACATTTATGCAGAGAAACTGCATATTATGTATGTTTATTTGTCCTTCCCTCATTTTTAAAAGTTTGTAGCCTCGTAAACACGACTAATTTATGTTTATGAATTTTGAACGTAACGATGACGCCCTCGTAGGGAGCCTCTCAAGTTAGCAATTGGTATTTCTTTACTGCAGTCTTTAGCAGATTTCGATAGAACAATAGCCAGTTTAACATCAGTTCCAGGAAATACAGGAGATAAAGTGAACGAGAAAACAGCTAATATTCTTTCCAAAAACCCAGGCTATTATCAATTTAAAGAAATTAAAGTTATTCTCGAAGGAAAAACACCCCGAAAACCAACAAGATTTTCTGCAGAACAGCTCACAGCTTTTGTGCAAGCTCCTCTTACTTCTTGTGACGTAGAACGAAGTTTTTCGCCCTACAAAGCTATGCTGAGAGACATCAGGCGAAGAATGACAACAGAAAACATTCGTTTTTGCTTAGTTGTGAACTGTAATAACATAAATGGAGCATAGCAATGAGGCAAGCACTTCAAAATCCATAGACTAAACATAAGTTACCTATACCTTATTATTCTGTTAAAATAATCTCAGACATAATGCATATTTTGTAGCATATTTATCTATTTTTATGGCATAAATGCATACATATTCTTCACGTTTTTAGGGCATGAACTTCCTTTCCCTGGTCATAACATGAAGCAGTTTGTTATCTTCATACATAATGCTCCTTGATAGTTTCCTATGTTAGCCAACAGAAGCCACTAATAACGATCGTCATCCCCAAACTTAATTGCTCAGTTTGGGTTAGTGTAGTGTTTGCATTAATTTTTGTTTTAAGCTTATTTTTTCTTTTGCGAATAAAATTAGCTACAATTCTTTTACTGAAGCCATTGTTTTGCGCTAGTTGTAAGATGTAATTATATTCTGTTTTATAATCCTTATTATTTAACGGTATATTAAGCAAACGGTCAATTAGGAAGCGAAAATAACTGATTTTATGTATATATGGGTGAATCGAGTTGAACTGAATAGAATGGCTTGTGGTAGTGGGTTTTCTACTTTACGTTACAAACTGTTTTGTTCTTGCTTTGTATGTTACATTAATTTTGTCTTTAATGAAGGAAATATATTGATTTTACATCTATACTTCCTTTTGTAAATTTGCAGTATTAGAATTCCGTCATAGTTTGATAAGATTATCCATATTATACTCTTTTATGGCTCTCAGTGAGGAATGTTTTTCAGTTACAGTGACTGTTTTTCTCATGAATATCTTTCTACAGATTTAATTTAGGAATTAGTTGCAATTAATTCGCGCATTAATATTAAGTCATAATTAGTCTAATGTTGAAACGTAGCCTTTCCTGCGCCATTCTGCTCACATTAGCGATGGGGTTGTCGTATCACCGTACCAGGATTTCTGGTAATTATAATATGACGCATGCGTAGAACATCGATCACGTAACTTCACAGTTTACCGTAAACGAAAACCAATGTGTCAGAAACTCTCTATTATCATTAAGATCATCACGACCATACTAATACCACAGTCTAGTATATACAGTCACAAAGCTTGAGTTGTGAGGATACTAAGAACAATAGACTGTGCAGGTACTACTTCGCATTGTCTGTGATGAGGCGATAGTAGCGATCCTAGTGGTTAGCAACTATCTAAGGATGCATATTTACTACGTATTGACCTTCGTGACTGTATACATTAGACTGTGCTAATACTTCACTGTCATCTTAATCACTACCACTACCAACTTCAAGACTGCAATATCTCCCACAATATTGTTATCCGGATCTGTGGCTTAAATGCTAGCGCGCTGATCTTTCATCCAGACGACCCGGGTTCGATACAGCCAGGTCGTAATGGAATTTATGGGAAAAACAAACGTAGGAGAGGATTTTTCTCGGGATACTCCTCTTTCTATTATTCCACCAACATTTTCCACCTTTCCCTTATTTCATTGTCTTCTGCAATAGTTAAAAACAGACTGGGATGAAGTCTGCAGGGGGGGGGGGTAAAAAGTTTTCGTTGCCGATATAGGAAGTTCTTGGGGCTTATTAGAGGTACGTATGAAGAAAGGACTTGGCTCTATCAGTGCTGAAACAGGGTGACCCACCTGTCAGAGTCGAGTTCACGAATGCCACTCAGAACCCCTGTCAAACTGGAAGTCATCGCATAAGAGCCAAAGCAAGTCTAAGTGCAACAATCCGCCTCGGGTTTCTCGAAAAGCCAAGGCAATTCAAGTATTGTTGTCATTGCTGATAACACCACTGCACTGCTGTCATAGCCTTGCATCATTTTATTACCATTATTCAGTTTACGTTGAATAGTTATTGTAGCTTGAGAAAGTGTCTTCCATTTAAGCTCTCCAATTACAATAATCGTTTTATGAAGGAAAGTATAGCCATGCCATGCCCCGTAAAGTATTTTTCAACCGCCTTCTATAGGTATTAACGGGTGATTGAATTGCATCATTGGATTTGAAGTCGTCATTTAATTCACTTTCGAATTGACAGTGGAACGTAAAATCCTGAATAACCTCAGTAGCTGATAACGCTCTGTTTGAAAAACAATTTTATTTTTTGCTTTGTAGTGAAAGCGTTACACAACGGAAGTATAGGGGGAACAAATATCTATAAAATTCCCCCTACAACATATACTACAGCGCATCACATTCGTGTAGGAGGATAAGCAGTTGAATGGTTGTGGCGTGTTTTACGGTATGTGGATTGATGTGCCCATTTACTCAGGGCTTTCTGTATCTTTTTCAGTTATCCCATTTTACTTTCCTATTATACGAGGTATAGAGAAGGCATTGTTGTGCTCCAAGAAATCGATTTAGAGATTTTGGCGAGAATACGTGTTATCAGCTTCTTTGTTATTGTAAAGGAGGCTTTCTGCATGCCTCCCGTCTGTTCCAGACCCTTTCATAGTCAACGACTGGAATGATTTTATATTTTTAGAATGTTTGCTGCAATAGTTACAGTACTTCTTAAAATACTTGAGTAGCAATAACGCATGGGATATATTATTTCCGTGCAATCGCTTCTTATTGTTTTTTTTTTTACATGTTAGTGTTTTTTGTAATGGGCAGTTCTTTGTAATCGAATGTCGGCTATCTCTTAAAATCGGTATGGCATAGTTGCGCCCCGCGGTCAATTGGGAGGCCTAGGCATGGCATAATTGCGCCCCGAAGAAATCAGGTAGCAGAAGGGACATGGCATAGTTGCGCCCCGAAGAAATCAGGTAGCAGAATGGACATGGCATAGTTGCGCCCTGATGGGCATAGTACACACGAAAGTGATTGTCGTAATATAAACAAATTACTTAAAAATATTACAGTGATAGCTGCATTGAAATAAGGTAGGTCTAGCATATGATCAATTTTGCTATTTAAAATAACACTTTTTTATTGATCACACACAATAAATGAACTGAATTTTTTGTTTCTACATCGATATCTTAACCCTACGGTACAGGGTTTCGAAAATTGAAAGTTAGAACCATTGTGAATTATTAACTCTTTACCCTTTTCACTAAACTTAACATTCATTTTAAATTAACCTCACTATACGCCACAGACGGTGTAAAAATCACTAATAAAATGTCAAGACTGCTAAGGCCCCATATTCCAACGGCTCACTCATTTGAATATGTCAGTTAATATAGTACTGCCAACTTCATGGTGTTCATTTTAACGGTAGGCTATTGATAATCACTGCATAAACAGTAGAAAAACAGTTAATAAAGTACTGCCAACTTCATGGTGTTCATTTTAACCGTAGGCTAGTGATAATCACTGCATAAACAGTAGAAAAACAGTTAATGAAGTATTGCCAACTTCATGGTATTCATTTTAACGGTATCGATAATGAATATTAAATCGAATAAGAAATCAATAAGGCTGGTTGATTACGAGGCTCGAGTTTCCATAGTGTCTTCTTCTCTACCATTTTCATCGGGGCGCAACTATGCCCACAAAACAGGGACCCTTTTTTATCTGCTGCATCTTATCTGACCGGAGGGCGCAACTATGCCCTGCTCGTTAAAATGTCCTTAGTTCAAAATCATTGTTACGTCACACGCCACAATTCGAATAACTCAGGGTGCTATTCATAGACATTTCGCAGCACGCGCTACGAGCGTACTAAGCTAGCCCCGGCTATCCACTGGTTACTAGTACACAATTCAAATCATATCCTATCGCTAACACTGGTTTATGAATACGAAAAACGCTGATCATCCACCGGAAGCCCGCGCTAAAAATGTCTATGAATATGGCCCTCAGCGTCTAATGATGATACTAAAGCCAGTGGCGTAGCTTAGGATAGTGGTTCCCTACCTTTTTTGACTAACGACATACTTTACTGAACGTCCACGATATCGCGACACACTTATTTGATTTTATTAATAATAATAATAATAATAATAATAAATAATAATAATAATAATAATAATAATAATAATAAGTACATTTCTTCTGGAGAAAAAGATGGTGGAACTCTTTGTAGAATATTTTATAGCGGATGGGGAGATGGTTACTGTTCACTGCGAGGGAATTTTGTAGATTTTAACCTCATTTTCTTCGAACGAAGACTTTCCAGGTCTAAGCGCAATTCAAAGAAAAATTATATCAAATACAAAGTTATTCACACATATTTCGGTTTCATGATAAAATATGCAACAAAAAGGTGCCGGAACGCCGTTCCAGCGAGTTCCGCCAGAAAAAAAAGCATTGCTAACAACTTCTATGTAGTGTCGGACATCCAGTGTTGTAGATAGGTCGATATTAACACGTAATCGAATATTCTAAAAGAACAAGCAGCAACTTGAGTGACATTAGAAAAAAAAAGATATGTGTCAAAAATCCCAACCTATCTATGCTGGATGTCCGATAAAAGATGTCCAATCAGAGATTATCTTTTTTTTTAAACTCGCCTATTTAAATTAATGTGAAGTCTGCGGCTGGTGGGTTGCACAGAGTTTCTTTATACGTGGCCTTATGGTTAAAAAACTGAACTGAGCATTGTTGCAGGTGTTCACGTTTCATTGGTGAAGTCTGTCTCAAAATAAAATGTACCATATCAAAGACTTTGTTGTAAATAAAAAATGCGTTGTAAAGAGACTTCCTAGATGGCATAAAATTTATTTTTCAAATCTAAAATTTCGCGACACACTCCATGGAGCTGCACGACACACCGGTCGGAAACCCCTGGCTTAGGAGTCAGCGATGAGTTGTGACTTATGTCAGTGCCTTTGTCTGAAAGTACAGTTCCCAGTCACAGTAATGCAATCATGTGTAAACTTCAAATACTTTAATTTAATTCTATATTTACTCTAATTTTATATTTGAAAATACAGCTTCATTATCTCCACTACATTTTCCGGACACATTTCGAGCAATATTTACATTTTCATATTATAGAATGTCAGAATACTGTTTATTGAAGTCCATGTGAATTCCTTAAATTGTATGAGTCCTCCTTTTGCTTTAATAACATCCTCAACTCTGTGTGGCATATTATAAATCACTTTGAGTGTAATAACCTGTTTAAGAATTTCATTTTTCACCAGTTCCCACGAATTCTCGCTTGGGTTCAAACCCGGAGAATTTCTGGGCCATGCCGAAAGAGGAATGTTTTTCTTTGAACAGTGTGACAAGGTGCCCCATCATGCTTAACTGTCATTTTATAATCTGAAAATGTAAATATTGTTCAAAACATGTTCTAAAAATGTAATGGGAATAATATAGTTGTATGTTTACGAATAAAATTGCAGTAAATGTAGAATTGAAATAAAGTATTTGAAAAATTGTAGGTGATTCTATTAATGTGGCCCAGGTACTGTAGGTTATATCGATTTCCTAAGTGAATTGTTTTCGGTTCTCGATCTTCTTTATTTTTATAAAATAACAGTGACTTTATTTCGAGATGAGTTTTTGTTTTAAATAACTCAAAGAATAACCCATTGAAATTAATGCCATTACTTAGGTTCACCCTGTATGTATGTATGTATGTATGTATGTATGTATGTATGTATGTATGTATGTACGTATATAGATATATAGCTTACAGGCAAATACTGTTCTGGTAAGTTCATTTCATATTGGTCTTAGAAGGAGAGAGAAGAAAATTTTACCTAATTTCCTAGGACCGAAATTCGTTTAGAAATTCCATTCTAGCATAAAAATTGACCAGTCAGCAATCAGTCTCCTTCACTGATAGAATTTTAGTCTTCAGTCCAGTAGCACTTATTGTCAGCACCAGTTCTTTGTACATACATTCTACCTAAATGAAATATTTATCAAAATTAAAACAATTAATTGTTAATTTTATATAAACTCCTAAAAGTCCTAAATTAGACTTCATGAAGTCCTAAATCTCTCTTTTTAGCACCTATAAATCCGTTTCCTAGTGATAACTTTACCTTATCTCTTCTTTTATTTTGCATGTTATGTGGAAGATATGGGAAAGTATTTCTTAGGTTGACTATCTGACGAGATTTATGTAGACTCCCGAACTTCAACAATAGAGCATTTCACGGCGCGACGCTTTGACTGCCCAGGAAAATACGGTACCAAAATTATGGAATTGAAACTGGTAAAATTTATGCAGAGTTTCTTCTATGATAATGATGATGATGATGATGATGATGATGATGATGCGCGATTTGGAATTCTACCATTCTCGCCAGAGGGCAGTATCGTCAGCCAGTATAGTGCTGTACTTTCCTGATAAATGGCTAATCGCTTGCAGAAAATGGCAGATAACATGTCGGAGCGTGATAATTAAGATTTGTAGACTGAGGCAGGAAGAGAGCCATGGTTCACGGCATTCACCTGGAGAGAGTAGGGAAAGCACGAAAAACTGAAGTCCTAATAGCTAGCCTTTGAATCGAACCTCAGGCCTCCCGAATAAAAGGAAAGTATACATGATAGCCATATTACCACCGTGCTCGGTATAATAATAATAATAATAATAATAATAATAATAATAATAATATAGCGAATATGATCCCATTACTGTCCTTTGAAGGAATGATGAACGGGAAAACAATTTGAGACCGAAGAAGATATCAGATAATAGACAGCATTAAATATATGGATCGTATGTGTAGACTAAGAGGAAGGCGAAAAATAGGGAAGATTGGAGAATGCTGAATTTGCAGGGAAAGACCTGCCCTTGGGCAGAGAACTATGAATTAACAAATGATCCCATTTTACACAGTTCGTTTTAGATGAAGGAGGGGGAAGAACATTTATTACGCACTATGTCAAAGTTCACCCTACTTACACTTTCCCTTGTTGCGTCTGTATCTGTCCGGAGAGGCGAAGCCGATGTGGCCGCCACTCTGCCGGTTGAACTCCGCCTGGATCGCGGGGCCGGGCGCCCTGATGAGCAGCACCGCCTTGGTGAATGGGCGGCGCGCCGCGGGACCCCACTCGTGCGTCTTCACCACCGACACCGAGCCGTTCACCACCGACTCCGCAGGGAATCCGTTCTTTAGCAGCCCGTAATCCTTGTACACCGAGCCCGTGTAGATCCCTGCAACGAGTTGCCATGGTTACTTTCAGTTCTCAGAGCTTGAGCATTGCTTCATGACAACACGACATCGCAATCTGTGCCTTCTTTTCAAGGCAGGGCAGCATGAAACTTAATAGTAAGGGGCAAGTTAAATATTCTGTATTTACATTTATCAATCCATATCTGTCTATCTGGCCGTCCGTCCGTCCGTCCGTCCGTCTGTCCGTGTCTGTCCTCTCTGTCTCTGTATCTGTATCTGCCTGCCTGCCTACCTACCTACCAGTTTGCCTTTCTGTCTCAGACTTTGTCTCTCCCTTGTCTGTCGAAGGTACCGCACTCCTGTTCAAGTTTTAATCTGTTGTTAGTTAATTTTCTTCATACCGGTGGTTATTTATAGACAGAAAGTCTCCTTGATTTAATTTTTCTAAAATTTTGTTGATTATTTCTACTATTATATTTATTTCAAATTATTATTTATCCATTTTGTCGGAGTGCTGGAAAGGACTGATAAACCATAACGTAATATTATAAGTTTATTTTAAAATTTTCAATCATATGGTTTATCATTTTTTGCAAAATTGTTATTTGCTAATACATCTTACAGAAGAAATTTTATGAACGTTTTCGCCTATACGGCATCATCAGATATTCAAAATGTTACAACGAAATCTAAACGTAAGTCCAATAAGGTGTTCCAACAATGTGACCTCCGCGATCTCCAGATTTCAATCCGGCCGACTTTTTGTGGTGGGGTTACCTTAAAGAACGAATTTTCCTGACAAATCCAAGAACCCTACTGCAACTGAAAGATGTCATCTCGCAAGAAATTTCCATTATTCCAAGACATTATCTGCAAAATGCTGTGCATGGTGTCGCAGACAGAATGTTGTACGTTGAACAAGAGAACGGCGGACATCTTCCCAATGTTTTGTAAACTCCGCTGTTTGCCCAACACTGTGATGTTTTTGTTTTTTTCCCCTATCTCAAATATTGTAATATTTATAGCGGTTTAATGTTTGAATTAACTTTTGAAATACCCTATACTTTACTAAGATGGCGTACCGAGAATCATTTTTATAGTCCGAGTGAATATTTTGAATAAGCAGCATCCCTTGAATTTTAATGTTAATCTTAATTTTATATTATTGATTGATTAGTATCATTTTTATGCTTACAGCTGTGATTAAATTAAATAAAACGTAACTTTCGTCGATAGAAATTATTATTACAATCACTTACTAATTCCACTTGCAACAAATTAAAGAGCTATGGAAGTAACAATGACAGTAATGAGACTGTCGACAAACGGTAAAAAAATCTAGTTCTTCTTAAGTTTCAAATTAGGCCTACTTGTTAGAAAAAACATGTTAGGAAATATAATGACGTGAGACAAAGCACAGTTCAGAGTAACAGTTAATGTAAATAATACTAATTAATCGTTAAGTGCTTTGTTCTGAATGCCCTCCTTGAACCACCCTACAGAAGTTGGTCGATGCCGTGTATAGTGCTTGGAATCTCAAGAGTTTCCAAACTTTCCCATTTCAATGTCTTTGTAAGTATTCTTGCATAACAGCAAGTTATGTTGGTTACATCGCATTGGAATATTTCATAGAACCCGCTCTTGTGATACTTAAAATTTATCTCAAAACACACCGTACGTATATATATTTACACATTTATTTAATTTTTTTCTATTTACTTTCACTTTCCAATTATTTTACGTAACAGTTGTTCCTTTGTTATAGTACATTATAGAAGAAAGTGACGCTGCTACATTGCAGCTGTAAACCTGGGCGATGGCATGTTGGGAAGCAGTTCTCCCCACGACAGCGTTTCATCCCATTTTACAGAGCCTCTCTTTCCTTGAGTTTCGGCTCTCGCGTGATGCACGATCCGGGGCGATTACCCGGGCTTAATCGCACAAAGCCTTGCTTTCTTCTAGCAGGTTCTCACGTGCCGCTATTGAGTTCGATTTCTACCGTCTCATCACACGATAGAATATCGTGAGAGAAATATTCCACGATCGATATACAGCTACCTTTATTCACACATCCATGTGTTGCTTGCTTCCCAATATCACAATTATATTATTTTTCACATTTCCTGCAATTTCTTTCAGGTTTTATAGCAGCTATAGGCTAGTTTGTGTATGGATAGGATTTCGGTCAATCGTGTCCAAGAATTAGGGATGGGAGGTTATTCGAAAATAACCGGTTATCGGTTACTTTAAAATTAATTGAGGGGTTGGGTGCAAGAAAGGCACTTCTCTGAAATGCAAGTTTTGAGAAAATTTATGTTGAAAATTCAAACCGTAATAATGTGATCTATGCACGCCTTTACATTTTGGACACTCCTGACCTCTACGATCACAGTATTGAACTACAACTTGGTGATCATATGCATAACAGATCAGATAACACAATAAATGGTTTTACTCAAAAAGGACACATCCTCTAAAATGCCCTTCTTGCACCCAGCCCCTCGATTTAACCTGATGGAAATTAACCGATCAAAAATAACCGGTTATTTTCCGGTTATTAATTTTTTAACATTTTAAAGTCAGCAAATTACTCTGGAAAACAAAATGAGAGGTTATTTACAATAGAAATGAAATAACAATTAGCAATCAACTGTAAACCAACCAGAATTTAGTTGAAAGAACGTCATTAAGTGCTGAAGATTATCAATGACGTCCTTAAAAATACAAAAAAATAATAGGAGGCTATGAAATTGCATTTAGTTAATTATTTCACTCACATTAGTGTCGTAGATAAGATAAAAAATAAACAAATTCCATAATTGTTACAATAATAATCTTGATTAAGACACATTCCGACGGGAAATCTGTTCTCCTAGGAGTATAACCAATAAATACTGAAGTCAAAATTTCTCGCCGTTTCAAATGCTCCAATACCCGCACATATCCTATTATAAGTCAATAAGAGAAAGTCAGCGATTAAGATAGGCGTAAGTTATTGATATTAAATCCAAGTCTAATTTCATTTTATCATCTATGGACAGATGAAATAAGTAACGCAGTAACCCCATTCTATCTAGGCATGGCCTACGGAACAATTTGTTTATGCAGAGTATATTACATAGAGTACAGAATAATAAAAAAAAACTATGTTCGACTGATGTTAAATTTGAGATAAGATTAAAATATATTTGATTCAGTGTTTATTTAAAAAATAACCTGTCGTTCATTATTGAGGAAAAAACCGGTTATCAGGTTAAACCGGCAAGCAAAAATAACCAGTAATTAACCGGGTAACCCTATGAAAATAACCGGTTATTTTTGCCAATCCCTACCAAGAATATCCCGTGTTATGGAGATAACATTCAACGTAATTACCATAATTCCATGTTATTGGGTGTACTACAAATGTACTATGAGCGATTATTAATGTACTTATATTCCATTAGAGACTTTATAGGGATACGTAGATCTACATTCCAGTCTCCCAACTAACACTCTATATGCATTTCAAAATATATCAGCACATTATATTTATATACGTATCGCTAGGGATATATTAATTTAATTAACTTATGGGCTGCTGAAGTTGAGATATTTCCGTCTCAATGTAATTATTCTAGGAAGGCGGAGCAATTACATTTTACGCAAGGAGAAGTCCAATGGCTCGTTGTTATACTGTGTTTTGCTTGAGAAGAATGATTCACAGTCTCTCCATCTCATTAATCACTCATACGGTGAAAATTCAACGAAAAGATCTGCAATGGAGAAGCGATTGTGAAGAATGACTCTCGTGTTGTTACTCCTAGTTCAGGAATTACAGACACAAATGTGGAGAGAGAAAGAGATACAGAGAGCACAAGATAGAAATTCGTGGCTACGGAAATTGTTGACATCAGCATTATTACAATAATGGAAGAGAGGGCTCGTAATATTGTAACCAAATGCCCTGAAGTGAGGTATCGTTTGTGTAAGGTGATTGACACGCGTTCTGAGATTGGAAAAGAAAACGAATAGCAGCCTGTCTTCACCAAGATTCGCAATCACGGATTGATCTACAACTGCTCATCACATGTGTTGAGAGATGGGTGAAACACTTCGATCCTGAAACGATATAGTAGTCTTTAGCATGAAAACACGCAGGTTAACTTCTGCCATAAAGATTTGCATCATATTTTTCCCCATTAAAATCACATTGATTCTCTTGTTTGACGCTAGAGGGATTGTTCTGCAGCATTGGATATCTCAGGAACAAAATGCCAGTGGGAAATATTACGCCACCTTCCATAGATGAAGTCTGGCGAAAGCATAAAGAAAGAAAAATAAAGTTTTTTTTTTTTTTCGAGAAAAGTTATTTCTTCGTTAAGATGTCACTAGACCACCGAAAGCTGAAGTGACAGCGACAGTGCTTGCCGAAATAAGGAGAAGGCCTATAAAATATTCACTAAATATTTCAGATTTGCACCTTGTGATTCTTTGGGTGTATCCAACTATGAAAGAGCTGAAGTTTTGCGACGCGAGAAGTTTTGAAGTGAACAAGAGTTGAAAAGTGACGGCTTCATCATCTGTTGAAGGTGTCAAAAAATGTCAAGCGGCGGTGTACAGTACGTTGACACAGCAGGTTGTCTTTCGACATTTCTGGTATTCTCTCCTGGCAGAGGCTTAAGTGTAACCTACTTCTGAGATTGGGACTCCTGGAAGGCGGAGTTACATCATTCCGATGATATCATATGATAGGATGATTATGATTATCTGGCGCTAGAAGAGTTGTTAAATTTAAACTTAACCTAAATTCCAAATCATGGACGAAAACAGGAGTAATTCTCTTCAAGGAAAAATTGCTGTACTCTAACCGCGAATAGAACCCGGATCTCATGAACTGTAGCCAGCAGCTCTGACCACTAAACCTCGAAGATTTCCACACGTGGAATACAACTGAGGGATTATCTGAGATAGAATGTGACTACGATGTTCGTTTTTTACAAGATTTTATTTATCTTGACAAGCTCTACATTGGCCAAGATAGGTCTAAACGTTAAGGTATGATCATATGCTTCGATATTTCACTGAAACTAGCTCGTGAGCATACATAGTGTTCTGCCAAATGGCAGGTCTTTCACTGCAAACCCAGCATTATCCAATCTTTCCTATTTTCTGCCTTCCTCTTAGTCTCCGCATATGCTCATGAGCATAACTCTTTCAAAATTATTTTAGCTCAAACTTTTCTAAACTTTAGAAATTGGTGTCATTCTAGCAAAATATTAAATTTAGCCTAATTCTGGATCGAATGACACCTAATTCCCGAGTTATGACCGTTTACTGTGCGTGATACATTTTCTCCCTCTTTATTGTCGCTACACATCTTTTATTATATCTCAGCGTCTGTGCAACGTCACATTTGCGGTGAGGAGGAAGAGAGAGAGAGCAAACGGTCGTAATGCTTTTTAATACGCTGACTCCCACGACCAAGATAAGCCACATGACATTTAACGGTCACTCACAGGCAGAGATATAATGCGACATCTGTACTCCCATCAGTCTATAGCGATGACTCATTGCTCGCAATGCGCATGTCAAAAACGTTCGTTTCTATACTCTAGTCATCTAGTGCAGGGGTTTCCCAACTTTCGATTGTCAGGACCCCTTAAAGCTTCATTTTGGCGGATTCCCTTAAATGTTTCGGACAATTTAGACTGGTAATCATGTTTTACTCATTAAATATTTGTGTAATGAAATGACTGAAACGCTCTTAATAAATTCATAGCGAATTATATTTTCGTTTAAGTTTTTAAATATAATCGTAAGAATACATAAATATAAAGTAATTTTACGTTATATCTTGTCTTTGCTGTGAAAAATGATTTTTTTTCTTGGACCTAGAGTCAGATTGTCACTGGGATGGTTGGTGTTGCCTTGCAGCTATCAGTTTTGCTTAAGTCTGGCTTAGTTGTAGATATTTTAAGTTGCAAGTCTGACTCAGTATTACGTTTGATTCTATATTTGCTCTTCAAGAAGACTGGAACGGGAAATGTACATTCACACTAGTATGTTGATTGAAGTGGCATTGAGTGTTTATTGCAATAATTGGAGAAACACAAGGATAATGGTCGTTCATGCAACAAAGATTGCAAGAAGGTAATTGGAAACACCATTTTTAAGCTCGAATCAGAAGATCATTCTTACAGCTGCTCTTTTTCTTTGATGGGCAAACTATTTTTTTGCCACTAAGAAGAACTTTTTCAACCATTGTTTTTTATTTAATTGCAGACTGGAAAATAGGCATAGTTCCTTAATTTTAATGTTAATTAATCGAAATACTATTTTATACTTCCAACTACATCGGACGAAAGTTCATAATTTATTTCTATAAAATCACTGATAATGAGAAATTAATCGAATTCTCGGTTGTCAATTCGGTGATACCACAAGTTACATTTTTTAGCGTTGCTTCAGTCATCCTGAATGGTAAACACTTTTCAAGTTCGACCCTGAAGACTGAAATTTAGAGAAATTAAAAAGCTAAAAATGGCAGATAGGTAAGCAAAACATGCAAGGTAAGAGAAATCCCCCAGGCACCCTCATTCCTATTAAACTGTCCCTCAAGGATCTGAGATATAAGATTTCAGCAAGGTCAGAAAAATTGGACAACATGATGAAGTTAAGGAAGATAAAAATATAAGTTGAGATATTTCTTAGTTCCGCAAACTTCTTTCGAATCATTGGTCCGGGGACCACAGCTTGAGAACAGCTGCTCTAGTACAAATTGGTTTATTTGGATGTCTCTTTATTGTCTCACAGTAGGAGTCACTCTCAGTGACTTTGGCTCTCTATACGCAGTGCGAACAAAGACATATTCTACTTTCAAATGCTGTATAGTATGTAGACATGAATAAAACTAACTGCCGCTCTCGCTGTGTTCGTTGCATTTGTCTTTCGAGTCTCGTCTCGTCTCGTCTCGTCTCGTCTCGTCTCGTCTCGTCATTCTCGTGCGCTTCGAGTCCCGTTCATCATTCTCGAAATAGAATCTGGTCGGCGTGGAAAGATTTCATAACTTTGAATAACATACATCACTGAAATAAATAACATTATAAACGTTTAAATGAGACAAAAAGACAAAACAGAACAGTATCTTAGTTATCAAAATGTTCTGGTTCTATTATATGATATTACCTATGGTTATATAAATAAAAAAAAATCTCAAATAAATCTGCATTTCTAAGAAACATAAAACATAACGTTAATATCTTTTTACTTGAGATTGCACACTTGATCTCAAACATATGAAAAGAAAATTCCTAGCCTTTTAATAAGGGCCTAGTATTTAAATAAAGACTGGTGAACTGATTATTATGCACTGAAAGGTAGAGATGAGGTTTCAAATAGGCTACTTGATTGTTTATACATATATAACATTTACCAAAGTAGATAAAAGTTCAGTCAGATATAAATAACTGTGGCGATTCAAGGCTGCTTGACGTTCTGGACTTCGGGAGTGATCGATCTCGACGTCTCGAAACACTCACAACCAGTCTTTTACGTCGACGACGCGACGTAATACAACTCTGTCGTGCGAGTTTTCGGCTTTGCGGGTGCTGTTAGTCTTGCTTTCTCGATCGTTGTTCATCTCTAATAGCATGAGTTTCATTGATTTATCTAGCGTTGTAAGAAGTGAGTCGTTTTCTAAAGAATCTAATTCACGAGAAAAGTCGTTATGCTTTCACCAGCCTCTGTTTCTGAAGAATGAAGTGAATGGAGTAAGTTTTCAGAAACATCCGTATTGCGGCACTTCATGCACGTCACCTGTCTAATTAAATTCATCCAACTGCGATCCATGACTGTCAGCGTTGGTAGAATGCTATACGCAGTCCAGAAAACTTCTACGGAATCGAGCGTAGGTTTTGCGTTGAGATGATGTAGGCTACCTTTCTGTGCTAAGAGAATCTATTTTAGAGAAACGAGCAAGGCTTCCACAATGTAAACAGGACGAGGGGGAGATTGCAAGGTGGTAAATCAAGGAAGAGCGGGGGATGTGAAATACAATGTTGTTTTTCCTCCCTTTAAGCAACTTTACTCCGTTGAAATGCCGATATTTTCGATTTTACTAACGACTGTGATACATTACCTATTTTAGCATTATTTAGCACCCATCTCGTAGACAAACCATTCGTCATTGATGAATAGCACTAACTACGTACAATGCAATACCGCCGCTCTACGAAAATATCGAAACACTTCATAATTGATGGATGTAAGGGAAAATCTTGACAACCTACATGTAATTGATTCTGAGAAAATTAAGAAAGCTACTCTTTTTCAGTGGTGTAAAAAAGTATCGTTAAGAAAATTAGCATAATTTGTGTATCCTCTGTCTGAAGATGGCAGCCTATTGAATATATCACTGTTTCTCAGACTTGAGTATTTGCGTGGGGTAACTATTTTTTCGATTTGGGTAATATAAGGTTGTACTGTATTTCGAAATAAATACAAAATATAATTATATGATATCCGCACTAGTATGTCACTGTCTTGCATCTTTATTAGTGTTGTAGGATTTAATCGATTAATCTAGCAATTTCTGTGGCAAGATTAATCGATCGAAAAATATTTAATCGAATAATCGAGTCGATTAAAATTAATCGGTTGTAGTAGATATTATTATTTTGTTAATACAAACTCGTACAAAAAATCCGACAATATTTCTCTCTCGGAAATTGCTTACTTAAAAGCACAATAGTACTGTTACTTTCTAACTATAAACTAGGTAGTGTAGGGAAAATCTTTGCACAAATACTTCAGAAAGAGATGGAGATATGAGGACAGTGATCTAGTCTACTTCTATTGAAAGTTGAAACACAATACGAAATCCTTATTAAGTTTTACGGTTTTCCAAGAAAACTTCCACCTTATTGTCAGTTCATCTTCCTAGCATATGAAATACATACTTTTCTGGGATTCGTCCCTCTTATCCCTTATAAAATAACCTTGTCTACACTGTGTGCAAGTGAGAGCATAACTATCTTCTTCTCTTTCTGAAATCTGGTAATTCGATTACAAAAGGGGCTAGTCTTCTATTTCGACCGCTGTACGTCTGCAGTTGCAGTTTCTGTACTAAGTTTGTAGGTCTATATGAAGGTTGTGTGTTTAGTTTGATAAAGAAAAAAAAAACAGTTTTCTGTGGTCTGTGAAAAGTGTAAACTCCATTACGTCATATGAGAATTTGAGAGGTAAACTCGATGAAACGTTTGGATTTAAATTTAACGATCGTGGAGAAGTGCTTGACAGAAAAAAAAGTTTTTTCGTGTTTAGTGATGCAGGAAACATTGTTACTAAACGTAGAGTGACACTTAATTCGGAGCATGTCAATGTTTAAAATCATGGATGAAGCAGTATTAACTAGGTGAGTCTTCATACTTTTTGTTATTTATGTTTGTCTAAAAAATTCCCGGAGAAATTGATGCAATAAATTATAAACCTCATAATAAATATGTTAGTAAGTAATTAAAATAGTTGTTTTGTATTATAACGATACAATATATACAAATATACAACATTTAATACTTATGCTTTTCACCGAACACAAGTTAAATTTAGCAATAATTGTTTATTACAGTATATCAAAACATTTTCCAACTCGATCAAAACTCGATTAACCTATCGATTAATCGATTAAATCCAAATAATTAATCGATTAAATATTTTGATCGATCAACAGCACTAATCTTTATTTATAGCGGCCATTTTGAAAATAATAACAGTCAATTTTTTTTGTGCTTTAAGAATATGGGTAGTTTAATAACACGAGCATGAGCTTATAATCTCTTGTCCGATTGAGACGAACTTTCTTTTGCAAATCAAGATTTCAGGTATAACTCCCTGTAAAGTTGATTTGAATAATTTCGAGGGAAAAATTGTTCCGGAGCCGGGCATCGAACCCGAAACCAAAGGTCCCGGGTTCGATGCCCGGCTCCGGAACAATTTTTCCCTCGAAATTATTCGAACTTTCTTTTATCCGGTAGAAATCTTCATTAATCTAAAAGCGTAGCTCTGACTCTGTCCGTGCTTATGTGGATGGGCGTTTTCGAAACTGTAAAGCAAATGTCAGATAATTCACGGCTAACCCTAGGTCTCATGCGCTAGATGACCTCGCAGTTGATACAGCGTCGTTAAATAATCAATTAAAAATCCTGACTTTCAAAATCCATACTATACTGCAGTTATCTCACTTGTGGCAAAGTGTGACGTACAAAGTTTCTACCCCTCAATTGCCGGGAAGGCAGTTTTGATGTAGCCCTGACAAGGTCAGCCTCATTAGTAAGAATTTAAATTAAATTTAAATGTCCAAAGTAGAAACTGAAATTTATTTGAAATGAAGAATTTTAGTTTGTACGATGGAGACTGGTAACATTAGTAGCAGTAGTAATTAAATATTATATGAATACAAATATGACAGTTGAATGGCTAAATGCGCAACATACGAACTTTCGTGATTATGGTTGCGCGTGCATTCCGATGTGCTGTAAAATATATCTGGGTTGATTTTCCGGCGTATTATTGATTTAGCTTTTATTGTCTTCACTGATGTAGAAAACTGGTCTTTCAACGACAAAATGTAAATATACTACATCGATAACGACAAGCCATTATGTTGCACGAGAACTCGTTGAAGTCATATGGGGCATGTAACATACTGCTAACAGTTCTTTTATGAAAACTGTAGGTATTGCACGTTCAAATAAAGTAACTTTTGTACGCATCGTGGCCGGTTAAACTGGTAATCTTTTATGAGATTTAAGATGTACCTTTACACGATTCATACTTAAAATAATATTTATCTCTTGCAAAGGGAGGTCACGTATGGAAATCGCGATATTTTAATGAAATATAGCGGTACCAGATGTTTTTCTGAGTATAGAACTAGGGATTTAATATTAATTTAAAAAGGACTAGTAAAAATTTAAATGTTTGAATTATAGGGTCTATTGTATAGTGTGTCATGTTTGTGAATTTATTAAGTAGGCTAAGGAAAACAACAAAACACTTCATCATTATAGCCACTCCAGTGTTGTAAAACTTAAAACATTTTCCAATTTCGTTATTTTAAAGAACAAGAAGTAATACATCATTATTATACTAAGAGAAAAATTGTATTATTCTATTTGCAATAACATATTGATAATTGTTACAGCATTATCATCATGAAAGTACAGACCGATTATTTAGTCCTGACGGCTCAGCGATGCGAAAGAGGGGAAGTAATAGGAGTAGTGGGAAGAGCTCGGAGTAGAGGCAAGGGCGAGCGGTCGTAAAGGAATGCAGTACAACTTAATTGTACTAGAAACATACCACTCTACCGCACACATGACATCCGATCGCTTCGAAGACAAGCGAATGACTAAACCAAACACCCCTTGGCGTAACTAAACGGACCCAGGCGCACATCTCCGGCGACTGTCAGGACTAAATAATCGTACTGTACTCGTATCCACCTGAAGGAAAGACAGAAAGGAAGAGCTATAATGGAACAGGTTAGAAAGGACCTAATCCATATATGTTCACGATGATGTAATTACTATTCATCATCATCGTCATCATCATTTTCTTCTTCTTCTTCCTCTTCTTCTTCTTCTTCTTCTTCTTCTTCTTCTTCTTCTTCTTCTTCTTCAAACAAGTATTAGGCCTCTCGAATGGCCTGTTACGTCTCCTCACAACTGATCTCGCCATTTCTTTCTAGGTCTTCCCAGCGATCTTCTTCCTCTGGGCATATAGTGTAGAGCAGCTTTTGTTATGCGTGTTTCAGGCATTCGGTCTACATGTTGTATCCAGTTAGGCCTAGTTCTTTATTGTTAATCGTCTCGATTAAACTTTCCATTTTTAACTCTTTCCTTATGTCTTCATTTCTCTTTTTATCCACCAAGGTGAACCTGCCACATATCTTAAGAACTTCATTTCGCTCGCTACAATTCTACGTTCTTGATCTTTTCGTAATGTCAACTCTTACTACCATAAAGAAATGCTGGTAGAATCATAACTTTGTAAAATTTTAATAAAGTTCCCTTCCTCACTGTTCTGCCCAATGTTCGTCGTATAGTTCCACAGAAATGATTAAAAACATTGATTTTAGCTTCAATCTCTGAGTTTGCCTTTTAAGTCACATTGCAGCCTAAGTATTTGAATGTATTTACTTGTTGTATAATTATATTATTTTATTTAATTTTCACCCGTAATGGTTGTGATCCTACAAATGTCATAGTTTTGTTTTTTCTGCAGAGATTTTCATATTGAAATCACTGGCTACTTTAGTCAATCTGAAAATTGCTTCCTGTAGTTCATTTTCATTGCCACTAATTATCACTTGATCGCCTGAATAAAATAATGTTGTAAAATTTAGTTTATTAATGATAAAATGTTCAATTTTGGTCATCCATATTTGTATGACTTCGTCCATGTATATACTCGTATTGTAACTTTAATTCAAAAGAACAATAATGTAATTTTATTCTCAAAACGACAATAATCACTTTCTATAATTGAATGTAAACACTCCCTTCAATAATGGGATTTCCACTCAACACAGCAACACAGTATTCGTTATGGCACTCCACAGACGACAATGACAATTTACTTGGATTATTGAGGACAACAATGTACTGCTAATCTTAACTAATGTTCACAAAGCACTATTTACAACACAGAACTGTCAGTTCTCAGTTCACAGTTCGTTTGCCTTGGCTGGTTCTTCTAGCTCAGTCACTCGAGTTCACAGTATCTCGAACCCCAGACCTTCAGAGACAGTCCACTGAACTTCGAACTCAGGTCCCCCAACTGCGGTCCACTGCACTCGAACTCAGGACTTCGGACGCTCACACAGCTGCGGACACACTCAAGTCGAATTCCGGTCTCGAAGCTGGCTACACAAGACTGGCCGGCTTGCTGTCCAACGACTACAACAACAACTGCTCCTCGCTTACTTGCCACTCTTTTATAACCAAACCATAGTTTCCAGAGAGTACGATACTGGAAGTTTCTACGGATGTCCAGAAGATGGCACCTCTCGAATTCTCTGGATTTCTCCCCTCACTGCCGCGGTCGCCAACTCTACTCTCCTCTTTACGCCACAGCACATGCCCCAGGAAGCAGATGCGCGCGCAACTTCCGCGCCGAACCACGGCCGACTTTGCCCTCCTTCTGCAGATCGTGAGGTCGTTTCCCGGCTATCACAATATTAAACATAGTGGGTGAGAGGGGACACCCTTGTCGCACTCCCTGATTTATTTCTACCATCTCGCTTTTACTATTCAGTATTTTAACCATTACTTTATTGTTTTTGTAAAGGCTCTGTATAGCACTAATTAGTTGAGATGGGATTCCACGATTCATCAGTACTTTCCATAGTATGTTACGATCAACTCTATCAAAAACATTTTCGTAGTCTATAAAGGCAAAATATGTAGAATATTGAATTCTCGTCGCTTTTCAGTTAGTTGTGTGATAATAAATATACAATCTGCACATGATCTTCCTGTCCTGAATCCATGTTGAGTCTCCGAAATTAGGCTAATTCTACAATTGGTTTTGCACATTTTGTTATTATTCTAGCATATCTTATAACAAGAACATAGAAGGCTAATCCCTCGTTAGTTATTACAGTTAACTCTGTCTCCCTTTTTATAAATAGGACATACTTGTGCTATATTCCATTCTTCTGGTACAAAATCTGATTATTATTATTATTATTATCATTATTATTATTATTATTATTATTATTATTCTTATTATTATTATTATTATTATTATTATTATTATTCTTATTATTATTATTATTATTATTATTATTATTATTATTATTACCTGTATTGTCGTCATTTATATATAGGAAATTCACTAAAAGTGCTGAGAGACATATTCGCTGCAGAAGGTTGCTTCTTTGAGCATATTTTGAAGTAATTTGTCTGTCATTTGTTAGCTCTCCCCTAATTTGTTGTGTGAATTACTATTTAGGTCTAGAAATGAATTTCACCTTCATTTGATAGATATTACTTTCAACAAAAAAGTCATGGGCAGTGTACTTTGACACAGTCGCAATGTTTCCACATCTGCGGGGTTCGCTGGGAAAGAATGAGACTACAGTGTTTGTTTTTACAATATTGTATTTATCATTGAAAGCTTTACATTAGCTAAGTTAGATCTATGATATGGGTAGTAAGAAATAAAAGGTATAGAGTTAAAGTTGAGATTTCTGATTTCGCTCAAACTTTTCTCAACATTAGAAACTGCTATTATTTTAGCAGAACTTGTAATTCTACATCGAATGACGTCAAAAGGATACACAGTAGCAGGGCATTGGTATGCATTACTTTTCAACATAGTCACCATGCTGTACGATGTGCCGTTCCCTAGTTATGTCTGTTTACTGCCGCATGTCACGTTTTCAACCTCAATACTTCCGATACCTTAACCATTCCCACAGCGATGGCTCATCGCTCAGACAACGCATGCCAGAAATCGTCCATGTACTCTAAACTACAGTACAATTTGGTTTATTTGAATATCTCTATTATTTTACAGTAGAAATTACAATTCTTGTCTAATTTCGAGACACTCTGAGAGCGAACAAAACGTATTCTACGGCAAAAGCCAGAAATAGTGATGAAGAACTATACGTAAAATAGACCTATGTTGTCACATTCTGTTGAAGTACATAAGCGAAAAGCGTTGAAAACCGTCAAACGTTGGATAGTTTGGAGGATGACTGTAATGAGGAGATATTGTATTGCTTTCATAAGCCTACTAAACTCATTTTAACTTGATCTAGTGACGTACTATATAAGAGCACAGTGTAAGCTATATCTTTAAATATTATCTACATAGATTTTGAATGGCAATGTTAAATTAGGGTTACCATCCGTCCGGCAAAAGAAGGACATGTCCTCTTTTTTAATCATTTTATCCTGTCCGGCAGGCATTTAAAAAAAATGTGAAATGTCCGGCATTTCGCATTTCAACTAGAATTAATATGAATGTGCGATATTATGCATAGAATATCTAAACAAATGGTGAAAACCTATGAAAGAATTTAACTGCTTTCAATGGTTGAAGCTGGACCACATAAAAAACATAACATATGATGACCTATTGACATGCATTGAATTCTTATACTCTAAAAATGTCACTATTCATGATTCTAAGCTATTTTATAATTTTTATTCTGCAATGTACAAAGATATGCAATCAAGTTAATTTTGACAAAGATTTAACTTTAGATAAACAATGGTGCAAATTCTTCAATTCCAGTAGTTCTGCGAGCACTGAAACTTTCTCAGAATTTTAAAAAATATGTAAATTCTATTTATTTATCTCAAGTCACAATGGAAGTGCTGAGAGAGTATTTTCCCTAATATCTGCTCAATGGACAAAATAACGAAATCGCATGCTAACGGAGACAGTCAGAGGTATCATCATAGTGAAATATAATTTCAAGGACATGTCCTGTGAACAGTTCCATAGTTATTTGTTACAAGATATAAGTTGGTCACTTCAGGCTCTTGTGCACAAAGTGGGCTCCACTGATAAGTAGGGTACAGATGTAATACTGATCCAGCAACTAGTGCGAAAACTAAGGTGAGCCATTGTTTTTGTCTTTAATTTTATTCATACCAATTTTTAAAAAGTCCTCCTTTTTTCAGCAATGTCCTCTTATTTTAGATTTCATGTCCTCCTATAGAATTTCTTCTCATGATAACCCTATGTAAAATTCTTATGTCGTAACGCAGCGATGAATATTCATCTTCCTCACATTTTGCTAAAAACGGTTCAGCAAAAATTACTCGTCTGTTGGCATCGCTGGCTTGCAACTTTTGGGCGACCTGAAGCTTGTACGGATGAAATTTGGATTTGAAGGCAATATTCTCGCCACAATGCATTGGTTGCTTGGACTGTCTCTGGCGTTCGAACACTTCTTCTTGATCATGGACGCTTCTTGCTCAGGTTAGCGCCTGTTGATTCAAATCATTCAACCCATGTCTTCACATCGTGGGCAGGCGGAATAGGATCATGACACCGAAATTGAAAATGACATCCTGCTTCACAACAACAATTTATTTATTGCGATTGCACGATGCTCTCCCATCCTCTGGCTCATGATAACGGGTTACTGAACGGTCGTACCGATGTTGTACAGTTCGAAGAGACGGAAATCACTAAGTGCTAGGTCGGAGCTGTAGGGAGAGTGGTCCAGTACCTCTCACCTCAAGCTCCGTTTCACACAGTACACCTCAACAAGTTGATAGTGAATGCCTGTTAGTGAGATGCTCTTCAGATGCAAAAACCGGATCACACTTTGCTCTTCCATGTTTGACCACGTTTCCGTACGCGCAGTTATCTTACAACTTATATTGCGAGGGTCTGACGCAACATATGGACTATCTAATGACTGTGTGATAAAACTGTGCACTGCTGTTGCTGCCCTGGTGAAAAATTCGAACAAGAAGGGAATATGTCACCCGTGAGAGCCCTTGCTCCCTTACTTTTTTAATCACCCTCTTATATGAGGGGCTCACAACCAGAGTGGGCCAAGTCCACCAGTGGTCAGTTTGTGGATTAATACAATCTCGGATGAAGAAAACTTAGATTTATTCATTGCTAAAACAAACCAAGTCCATAGCTCATTTGTTACTCCACAGAGGGCAGCATTTCCAATGGAAAGTGAAGGAAGGTTGCTAAGCGTGAGCCAGGAACTTTAAGACTCAATTTCTCAAAATTATTCCAGAAGAACTTGGTCCACTCTGGTTGTGAACCCCTCATATATGGCAAGCCATACTTGTAATCGTTACTATTTAAGCATTTAATGCTTTTTATGTTTTATGATTGCCTCTGCGATTAACATGGCTCAAGATAAACTATTAAGACAATAGAGAAAAATACTAGAGAAGGGACACACTTTTAGGCTATATAAAATAAAGATAATTTTATATATATATATATATATATATATATATATATATATATATATATATATATTTCTTTATATCGGGAATTGTACGTGGTTCCCCCGAAGTTAGTCACAGAGGAGAAGTTCGCTATTATGCATTATAATTTATTTTCAAGTAATTATCTCCATTCATTTGGCGCGCATCCTGATGTCACGGGAAGTTGGCCGCTTTCCATTGATCTTATAATGTGGAGCAATTTCCATCCGACCACAATCTCTTCCGCATTAATTCCTAAGACCGCAGGGCGAGTTTCTCAAGCCCTGCTTTAATCCCCTCCACTCCTCCGTCACGAGTTCCAAGGGAGGCGAAACTTTTCAATATGCGGGCAGAACCAGCTAATTGGCAGATAGACTTCTTGAATCATTCAGGAAGTTGCCTTCATCTCTCGGGCGTCCCCAACCCCTTGGGATTTCAAGCCCGAACTCTGCTAGGATTTATAGTTTCTCCAACACATGTTACAGACTTGGAATACCGCAACCACCAAGGTCTGGTGTGTCTGTCTGCTTTGTTGGACTCAGTCGGAGCTGAATTAGCTGTCGATCTTTGCCAAAGGAGACTAGATTTCGTACCGGGCAGCCCCTGTGAAATTTGTCGTCTTCATTGCCATCAGCGTCGTCATTATTCACCTGTATTCAAGGAGAGCGCGTTTGGCCGGTTCCACCCCAATTATATAAGCATTATGTGCAGAAGGTGGATACTGATAAAATTATTTTTTTTTTCTGTAACTTTATAACCATGCGCACTTCCGTAGAAATATATTCCACATAATCAAGAAGGGAAACATGCGTGGGCTTACTGAAAAAAGTCCGTAACGACGTAAGAAAGGAATGAAACTTGCCAACTTTTTTCAGTAAGCCCACGCATGCAAATCGTAGGCCTATACTGTATCCAGTTTCTTTTGCATCTGCTTGTCGTTTTATTTTGATAAGTAATTTTTGAAAATCGTTTGGTAATTTAAGTGCAATTTTTACTTTCGATGGATTTTACATAATGTGTCATTAAGGGGTTAGGTACAGCTTATAGCAGTAATTTTTTTGGAAATATTCAACATTTTTTCCCTCCATTGCTGTATCTTGTACAATAATGAAAATTGGTATGTATAAAACACTGTTCGTCTGCTATATGAGAAAAATATTTTTAAGATTTAAAAAAAAATTATATATATATTTTTTCAAAATTCAAAATGTTGGCAGCTCACTGTGCAGTGATGAAGCGTTTCCCTCATAACTGAAAAACTTGTTAACTTTTTCATGTTCTCTCTCTTTTATTTTATTGCTGAAACTCATGTTTACAGTATCTTGCTCTTTCAACTACATTCCTTCATAAATAATATTTTTTATATTTTGTTTAATAGAAAATACTTATATTTGACCATTTTTTAGAATGAATTTATTTTTTATCAGACAATCTATCAAAGTTAGAGAAGTGATCTCTATCATATTGTAGATATGACATGCATAAATACACACAAGAAATTTCATCACAGAATGTTGGATAGTTTTTAGTTATGTGGGAAACGCATCATCACTGCACAGTGAACTGAATTTTGGAAAAAAAAAAACAAAAAAACAAAAAAACAAAAAAAAAACAAAACAAAAAAAAAACAAAAAGAAATGTAAATAATTTTTTTAAATCGTAAAAATATTCTTTTCATGTAGCAGGAAAACAGTGTTTTACACATACTAATTTTCATTATTGTACAAGATACAGTAATAGAGGAAAAACATGTTGAATAATTCCAAAATGTTACTCTGTAAGCTGTACCTAACCCCTTAAATTAATTTTCAGCAATTTTACATACAATTTACGATTAAAATAGGTCTACTGCTTAATATTTTTTTCCCGCCAAGACAACTAACCAGTTATTGGTAGTCATTACTGACAAAGGATGCGAATGAGGAGTAGTGAGATTCATCTGGGAGAATTTTTATATTCGGTAAGCATATGCAAGTACATAAAAACCCACCAAGCAACGGTCGTTATTACTGAGTTTGTAATAACTAAAACATAGCAAGACAGAGACCGAATTTCATGTACCAAAGTTGGGAATGAAAGCGAGCAGACTATAGGCTATCTGGATACATGTGACGTACTGATCTTGTATTATATCTCTTTTCTCTGTGCAGCGTCACAGTTTATGGAGAGGGGAAGAGAGAGACAGCAAGAGGTTGTCCTAATCTGCCAGGAAAAGTATGTCTAAACGCTCGGCTTACATCCAGGCAAGCAGTGGTCAAAGCATTGAAATGAAAGAAATCGGTATCTCTTGTTTTGTTTTACAGTACTCTGACGCCCACGATCAAGATAAGATACTTGAAACTCAATTGTTAGTCACCGGTAGAGATATAATACATCTGTATGTTAGAACCGTTTTGAGCAGTGTTGCCAAACTAGCAATACTAAATTCATCCACATAACTTTAGAATTCATTTTTGTGCACTATAATCACGCAGAATATGATGGAAGTGAAATAACCTTGGAGATTGAAAGGGACGAAAGGGTACTCTGCAATGAATAGAAAACCTATATTACGTTTTGTGATTAAATGCACGATTAATTAGAAAATTAAGTTTTAAGTTTCAGCTGTTTTGCAACATCGCCGTTAACACACTCTTCTCGCGATACAGATGTAAGAAGTTAACGAACTCTGCGTGTCTCGCTAGATGAGCTGTTCTCTGGCGCTGTGTTGCAACCAACCCGCACCGTGCAGTGTTTTGAATTTAGAGTTTTTTTTTAATTAAATTTACACGGAAACCGTCCACACTATTGAATTATGCCAGAGGGATAAATTTATTCTTTACTAGATTTCCTATCGATATGGACAAAAATCTCGATCCTACTCGCAGTAGTTATCGAATAAGAGGTTTTTAAAAAATTTAAGAGACATATTGGTCCGACAAGTTAACATAAAAATAAAATAAGTATAGAGATCCTTCAAATAACTGTCTTATTTAATCTAAGGAATAATGCAAATAAATTACATTAGGTCATTTATACAAATGAAAAACATGACAAGCGCTTCCGCCAAATTAATGGCTTGATCAGACCAAAAGACATATGATAGTGATACTGTGAGTATAAAGATAAAAATAATATTGCATAACAATAAGTTTTGGTAAAATGCATAGTAATTGTACACATTTTGCGTCGTGATGACTGCTACAAATCTTTACCCGATTTAACTATGTTATTTCATGCATCCATGCTGCACACGTTCTTCAAGTCTTCCATTTAATGTAATGCTTATGACATTTTTAACATTTTGGACTCTGTACGATTATTAATTACTACAGTCATTATTGAATCACTAATTTTGCACGCTTTTACGTGTTTATTAGTCCAATATTTTCGCACAGTCATTTTATGTACAGTAATATGTTTTAACCCATCATCTTTATATTTACAATTACTATGCATTTTATCAAATCTTATTTTTTGCAATATTATTCTTGTCTTTATACTCACAGTATCACTATCATATGAAGAGTCCACTGCAAGAATGATGGATGTCATTTGGAATACATTTTGCAGGAGAAGCAATTGAAAATTTGAAATGCTTAGCGCTCAAAGCTTAACTGTGATTTTCTGATCATTACTGGACAATGACTATCAGTGTTAATGCCATATAACTCTCTATGTACATTCTATATGTCTTAAGCTATGCATTGACAGTCTTGGTTCATTTTCGACAAGAAAGTGACATCCATCATTCTTGCAGTGGACTCTTCATATGTCTTTTGACCTGATGATGCCATTAATAACAATCCGTGGCGCTACAGCCGTGAAGCGCCTAGACCGACCAGCCGGCTGCTGGCCTCACGCCCACATGCCGAAGCAGAGGTGGACGATCATCCAACCAGAATGGAGGTATCGTGTGGTTAGCACGATGATCCCTCCAGCCGTTATAGCTGGTATTCGCAACCGGATTTCCCAAATGCATCACGATGCTGGGAGAGCACCGGTCCCATACACTGGCTGAAATTTCTTCCCCCATGAGGACTCGAACCAGCGCGCATTCCGTAACGCGATGCCTTAGATGCCTTAGACCGCGACACCACGGCGCGAGACGATGATGCCATTAATTTGGCGAAAGCGCTTGTAATGTTTTTCTTGTATAAATAACCTAATATAATTTATTCGTATTATTCCTTAGGTTGAATAAGACAGTTATTTGAAGGATCTCTATACTTATTTTATGAATAAGAGGTTGTTAAACATTTGAGAAAAAACATTTTTTTCTGAAAAACTATTAACTTTCCACCAATATTTGTTACTTACAACATGAGCTATTCGCTCTGAAAATCTGCAAGACTATTTCATTTCCACTCTGTATAGATATCTTAATTAATGTACTGTACTTACATAGCTTTCTGTATCCAACGCTTGTTAGCCTCTCTCAGGTATTCACACTTTTATTATCGCTACAGTACTTTTAGAAATACATAGGCCTATCTTCTATTGTATAAAAGTTGTTTATATAGTATGTAAACTTATGTATTACCGTATGTATAAACATTATTTATCTAAATATTTATACTCAGTATGATTTGTTTAAACACGGTGTATATTAAGCAATTTAATCTTAGGTAACAGAAAATATATTTTTTACGGGTTGTAGGCTATATGGAACAGATTAGAGAGACAGGGAAAACCGTACAAGTGACAGCTTATCGTTACTTTTTTTGCACCCACCCTTTCAACATGATCCATAGCGATAAAATTTTGTTCTCCAAGCCGACACCATCCCCCTCAAGTTCATTATCAGGCAGCTGTCTGAGTCCGTGAACGGTGTCCAGTATTTCCTTGTCACTCAGAACTTTGAAATCCCGGGAAAAAATCTATAAAGGAAGTGTTAAAAACTTTCAAACAGAATGACAAAATCCAAGCTGCTCTACAGATTAAGCGCGGTTTAGATAATCCACCCACAGCTACTCTATAGTCAACTGTACCGGTATTTTCATGTGCACATTTATTTTTTAATTAGTTAAAAATTTAGTGGGCCTTACTCTGGCAATTCCACACAAAATTTACACAGTCAGTCATTCCACACAACATTTTATAAAGCAAAAAAAATTCTACTCAGTTTGGCAAAACAGGTTTTGAAGCCTTGTTCACAACACACTGAAATCTAGCGAAGGACAGCTGGGCCACAAAGACTGCAGAATGCATCTAGTGAAGCGCACTTGCTAATTTATAACCGTTAGGTTGATACCGTTCAGTTGAACTTGTGTTGTAAAAGCAATCACTACCCACTAAAGCTACCAGCAATCTACGAAAGCGATAGTTATAGGCAATTATATGCCTGTTTGTTACAACTATAGCTAGTTGGAGTACATACGTTTAATACATAGAAATTCGATTTCTTCCGATTGGGTAACGCAAGCAAAGGGAGGTGGAAGAAGGGTTGACTTGACTTTTTTTATGGACGGATTCATTCACCTAGGCACTTTTTCCCCACTCTGCTCCGACCTTCCTAGCCCGTATCTCAAATCCTTAAAATCTGTATGAGCCATATATCCTCAAAACTTCACCCCAACCTATTCCAGATGATAGACGAAATATGGAAACGGCATTACTCCTAGAAAAGTCTTGAAAACATTTGCTTTATCCAGCACAATTTCATCAAGATGCAGACCGGAGATCGAACCTGGGCCGCCTGGATGAAAGACTAGTGTGCAAGCACTGAAACATAGACGTAGTAGGGAAAAGGGTTGAAATGCTCATTTCTAGCTTCAGTATAGGTGCAATATCGTAGAATGGAGTTCAGAGATTTACGCTCCTTTGATAGGGGTTTATATTGCTTTTCGAGAGTGGGAGAGGTTGAGGTAGGTAATGGGCTGTAGGATAGGACCATAAATGGACTATAGATTTTTAGTTTGGATACAAGCCGCAATAGGTATACATTGTCGTGGTATACATGTTCAACAAACATCAACTCGGCAGTATTTATTCAGTACCGTGAAAGAAGCAAGGAGTTAATGACGAAACGGAAGGCAAGCTCGACAGTCCAGAGCGGAAGTAAAGACATCATTGCACAAGTGGTCGAGAAATGCGATGATGCCACTGCATAAGGAAGGCATCAAAGAAGGCTGCTGCGTACACTGAGAGAGGGACTACTACTGTGAAGACCATTCGGCGAGAACATAACATACAGTGAAGAAAGAAACAAAAACAATCCTATTCGCAGACTTACTTTAGGCAAAATGAGGAAGTCTATGTCGAAATTCAGTGAGAGTTGACGGCTTTAATCGCTGTATGATTACAGTATTAATTACATTCCACATTTTTATGTACCAAAAATTTTACGCGCCTTTCAGATAATTTTTTTTATTGGAAGTAATAATCGTTGTGGAGAGCTATGAAGGACACTGGTTTCAGACGGATAAAATGTAAATCTAAACAAAATGTGCTGGCAGAGAAAGCGAGCGTTGATTGGAGGACATTATACCTTGGGAAATTGAAGGTGTTTCGGGAAGGGAAGCGCAATATTGTTTATGTTGAAGTGTGTGGTAGTGAG
This sequence comes from Periplaneta americana, assembly GCF_040183065.1. Taxonomy (NCBI): domain Eukaryota; kingdom Metazoa; phylum Arthropoda; class Insecta; order Blattodea; family Blattidae; genus Periplaneta; species Periplaneta americana. The sequence continues at coordinate 123,656,896 of NC_091119.1, forward strand.
AATGCTGAAAGGAAGACCACTTTCAAGTATTTTTACAACTATATTGAATTCTAGGTAAGAAAAATACTAAAGTAAATAAAAGGATAGAGTTTTACCACTTTCCATACCATCGTACTAATGTTAATTTACTTCCACATCTTTCTTATGTGGAAAAATCTGACTAATCATCAATAAGGTATTATAAAAATGCATTACTTTATAGAATTCAATGCCTGTCATCATAGTAACTGAAACTAATTTCCTAATTTTTATATTAACAGACTGTATCGAACGCACGTGGAGAGTTAGCGCACTGCAGCAAGATGACAAATCACGTTACGTATGACAGCGGCGTAATACATTTCGCATCAAATGTTTATTTACTTCTATATTTTTCTTCTTTGGAATTCTGTAGACATAGTTCACGAATTTGAGAAGGAAGTGTTTATAACATACGGAAGTGAAAAGCTGTTATTCAAATTTTGCGCCGTTAAATACAACTGCAAAAAAGGATTTATAAAATGTCATGGATAATTTTATTCTTCATGAAGTTGAATGCAAGTTAAATTGTATCTATCTGTGTATGAAATACATTGCCACAAATTAAAAGGTGTATTAATATAAAATTGTAATGCTTAAATTTATATAATACAAGGTGAGTGAAAAGTCGCTATGGTTTGATATGACAACAGGATGGAGCACCACCACATCTCGGTGTAGGAGTGAGGGACTTCTTGAACCAGTAAGTCCATGAATGGATTGTCCGCCGTGGCACAACAAAAAGGCCACCCAGATCATGCGACCTGACAAAATGTGATTTTTTGCTGAAAGGTATCCTGAAAAATGATGTTTTTGCTCAGAAATCGCAGGATCTCTGCAACATTTGCAACAGATGATCGAACAGTCATTCGTGAAAATCGTGAGTTATGTTCTGCTATCTGTAAATCAGTGTCTGAACGCTGTGAATTGTGCATGGAGAAACAGGGCCTCCATTTTGAACAAGATCTGTAGAGGAGTGTGTCAAATGTAAATTGAATGTAATTAAATGTAAGGAAGTGTTTGGGGGAAGCGACTTTTAACCTACTCTGTATATTTTCTGCAGTGCTGGCACACTGAGCTTATAAGCTAAAGTTCCTGTTGGGCAAGCCCATGTTACAGGAAACACAGGGATTTTTCTCCAGGTACTACGGTTCTCTTGTGACATCCCAACAATTTTCCATCACTATAATTTATTACAAGTGTAATGTGAACCCTTCGTCTGTGGTGCACGCTGGATAATCTCGGTCGAACCAAGTGGTCTACACTTCTCGGCACTAGCGACATCTATGAGCCACGAGCGTAGAATCGGGGCGAATAACGGCAAGTTAAGGGCTCTGCTATTGCAAAAGTAATACTAAAAATTATGTCCGGAATCATTGCAGAATAAATTTAATGATTGCTACTGAATATGAACAGAATTCGTCTGGCAAACAAATTGCTTGAGACAAACAGTACAACCAAACCAAATATGTTTAATATCAAGGATGAAAAAAACGTGTATTATAGCCCATGTGCAGAAATATAGCAATGATTTTTTTTACAGTAGCAACATGCTTTTTGTTTATACTGGCCACTTTAATTTGTTCAAGTGTTTACAAAAGAATGTCGACCGCTATTCTACAGGATAATTCACGACTAATGACCTGCACTTTTGGAATCGGTTCTATAGGCCATTATGAGCATAAAATGCCGTATGAACATAGTCCAATTATAATTAGTTTAGATTTTTACGAATAACTTTCAAACGTCATACTGTGAATCAGGCTTTGGAATTGCTCTCTTCAAGCATTGGAACGTAAACTAATCGGAGAGTTACGGTGTGACGTGATGTACGAGGGAGAAAGGGAATATAGGTTTGGTGATTATCAGCTGCGCTCATCAGGTACAGTCGTGCCGAGGTATGGAACACTACGCGAATCATTCACATCCGTGCGGCCAAGTGCGCTGAAGTGGAAGGAGGGATATTTGAAAATCTGAATTAATATTTCTGTGTATGTTAAGTGAATAATTTTTAGTTCTACTCAAAGCCACTGCTACTTTCACAGAATTCAATCAACTGTAACTCCTTAACGCTCGATAATCGGACCCATATTCGTATGACATTTTATGCTCAAAATAACGGGTCATTAGTCGTGAATCACCCTGTATAGTTTTTGCGATATGTACTGCAATTCACATGCGATAAATTCAATACTTTCATGGACTACGGCTACCCTGAACATCGATTACACAATTGTAACACCTTATGGACATCCACCTCCAAAGTTTTCTGCTATGTCTACGAGACACTTTGATTAGCATTGACACATTATTGTTGTAAACAGTTTTGAAAAACTTTTGCTAGAAATCGATCTAGTGACCTGCTTTGTAGATGATAACTTTCTGTGCTGAAGAGAACTTATGTCCACAAGGGTAGCCTCTTACAAGGACAGGCAGAAGGAAATCATGAAGTGTTAAGGTCGGGAGCATGAAGGAGACATATCAAAGCGCTGTGGTGTTTTGTTTACACAGCTTACTTTTGATATAAGGCGACACAATATCTGTAGGTCCGTTATCATACAAGAACCACCTTCTTCCGTAGCGAGTCAAGATTTTCCATAGAATTTGTAAGTGTACACGGTGCAGATGTTCACAGATCTTTCCTTGTTAACTGTAACATTTATCAGGACCGAACTCCATGTATAAAATAAAATAGTGAAAGAAAAGAAGACTGTTGTATCAGTCTTCTTTTCAAACTGTCGATGAATTTTTTTTTAGTCGCAGGATGAAGTCACTGCAGTTGTAGCTGATTAGTATACCTACTGCAATTGTGAATAAAAAAACTACCATGTTTCGCTACTCTTACATAGACTACTGTATTACAGGAACTTAGCGTCTTATCAGTATTGATCACATTGTCTTAATGATTGCCCTCTGTCAGTAGCGGTCAACAAATTGTTCCTCAACACGAAACGGTGAGATCATCAGTGAGAATTCATTACAGCAGCTATGGTTGATTCCTGTTGCAGCAACACGCCATTAAAGCGGTTTTCAAGCACCACACGTCGCGAACCTTGTTTTCCATTCTTCGGAGATCGATATGTCCATTATTATACAGACTATGCATTTCACGAAAAGTTTAGTATGTAGTAGGAGTAGTAGTACATACAGTAATCTATGTAATTCGACTGCAGAAACTTCAGCGTTGAAATCCAACATGGGTAAGAAATAACCATCACATTTTGGTGCTTTCGTTAATCGGGGATAGGGTTCACTTTTGTAAATGAACTACAGGACCAGTAATTTTACTTCTCTCCCGGAGAAATACGCGCTAAGAATTGTATCGCTCTCGGCCAGATTTGAATCGACGAACCTTAGAGGAATGCTTGTGCCACATAAACACCAAAAACTAGAAAACATAGAGTGAGCGAAAAAGCCCACTATACCTGTTTATTTTTCCTCCAAAATCAATCTCTGTATGAAAAATATGTTACTTATCTTGTATGACATCTGGCGAACGCATTTCAAGGTGTGATAATGACGGAAGATATCTGGCAGACCTGAGGAAAACCATAACACGCGGAAATTCCCAGTCATTCAAAGAATGCAAAATGGCGAGGAGAATCGAAGTTTTTGGAGGAGACTTATGGCTTCTGTGTATGTCCACGAGCTGCCAAATATCGGGGAAACCACATGTAACATTATGCAGGATTTCAAGGCTGGTTTTGGTAAGAATAGGCTGACCAGATTTTTTATGATCCAACAGGGGACGTCGGCAATTTCAAGAAAAACCACAAACGCTTGTAGTCACTCTTCGTTGAAATGTTGCATAAAATACATGTAACAGTAGATACAATGATAGTACTTCGCACACTAAATTTGTAGAGTACCCTAACTGTTTTAATTAAATGCACAAACACACGTAACTCCTATACATAATTGTAATCACTAAGAATTCACTTTCAGTACTGACGCATACATGGAAGTTTTTCACATAATATTGTACATACTGAACTCTAACACACACATTTTACAAGTACTTGTTTGAAGAATGTAACTTTTTAAGGATCTGTTCATTCCCATACAGCTTCACACCAACTTCTTCACATGAGAAATGAAAGTTTGTTTTCACTTGTAACAAAGCTTTAGCTGTTTCAATTTTCGTTCTTGAATTTTCATCAGTTCAGATTGAGTTCATTGTGGAGAAAGTCTTTCAACTGACGAATTACTGACTGAAAGACACATGATTAATGATACTATTTTGAGAAGATTTTTAAATGGAATGGGATTTTTTTTTAATGTTGGAAAACATCATACCACTTTGTCACAAAGTTTCTCATTTTTTAACTACTTAAAAATTGACACTGCGGCAGTTCTAACACTTCCGCGCATCGCGAATGAAGACGAAGATGCTATGTTCTTGTCAAAGAGTGCAGAATATCTCATACTGTGCTTGCTGGTTCTTCTGTCTCGTACTGAGAACCGTTCGGGAATGTAGATGAATCGCATCTGTTTCATCACGATACTTAAATATTTAACATGTAAAATGTTACTGAAACAAAATCAAAACTTCTGGGGACAAAAACGGGGAAATTTGCTCCCAGAGGTCAGCAACTCAAAACCGGGAATGTCCCCGGAAATCGGGGACGTCTGGTCAGCCTAGGTAAGACGGCGTTGAGCAGAGGTAATTCAATGAAGTAGGATATAAAAGCTTTCAACACGAGATTTGTTAAAGACGCGAAGCGAAGTGGAAGACCCTTTACTCGGCGAGAAACTGGTGCTGCTGCCGCCGAGTCAGTGGTTCGATCGCCGATAAAATCAACAGAACATCATGCCGCCGTGTTGCAAGTGCCGCGATAAACAAGGCGCGACCACATGAAGGAAGATTTGGAAATGAAGTCTCTTCGTCTTGTTAGTGATTTACAGACGGGGATTTGGACAGACGTATGACATTAACTGCATGATGTTACTCATGGTTTTCCGGTATGTGGTCGCTCATGGGCCCACACGAAAGCCACAAGTCTCTCCTCCACACTGAAAACTCTTGTAATCGCCTCGCCATCTTGCACTCTTAGGAAGGCTCGAAATTTCCGTGTGTTATGGTTTCCTTCTGGTCCGCCAGATGTCTCCCTTCATGATCACATCTAGAAATATGTCCACCTGATGTTATACGAGTATCAAAGACATATTTTTCACACAGAGGTTTTGATTTGCACAAAAAATAAATAGGTGTTGTGAGATTTTTCACCCACTCTGTACAACAGTCGCTTGTCGTTGTTGAACACTACAGTATATATGTGGCAATTAGGCTATGCTTCTGAGATATACTGTAAAACAATTTCACATGACATCCGTTGTACAACGAAATTATGAAGACTGTCGATAACGAAACATTTATTATAAGATGATCATTTTCACTTTTGTTATAGACTGTATGTGGCAGCCTCGCCCAGGTTTGATCAAATTCGATATTGTACAACTACTGAAAACCATCCCAATTCCGTAAGTTCAATCTCTAGAACTTAAATCTGGACCTAGCAGAGATGATCGGTAATTGACTGTTTGGTTACCAACATTTGTATAATTCTGTATGGACGTGATTTCATTCAACTGTTTATTCATAATTTTTCTTTCTCGTCACTCTCTTTCCATTCCTTCTTTTTAATTTCTTTTAGCTTTCTTTCTATAAGTTTCTATCTTTGTATAACTTCCTTTCTTTCTTTCCTTTCCCGTTCCTCCTTTCATTCTTTATTTTATAATTATTTATTGTTTCCATTCTTTGTTTGTTTCTTTCTTTTTCGTTTTCTTAATGAATTTAAGTGTTATCTTAATAATTGATTCCCCCAATTTTTCGTCGGTTTATTTCTTTCTTGCTTTCTTTCATTCTTTCTCTCTTTGTCCATTTTTTATTATTGTTTCAATTTTTCTCTCCTTCTTTTCTTGCATGTTTTCTCCCTTTGTCAATTCTTTATTTTTAATAATTGAAGGGTTCAGAGCCATAGCGGGCCAAGCGCCACTTATTAAAAACTGAGAAAGCAAGGGTTAAAGTTAAGTGAACACCATAGTTTAATGAAGATTGACATATCATTTAGTTTTAATGTGTATACTTTATATTGCTATATGTTTCCATCGAATTATGGTAAAAACTTTATTTTAACCCTTGTTTTCTACGGTTTTAGTAAATGGCGCTTGCCCCACTATGGTTCTGAACCCTTCAATTATTGCTTGTTTCCATTCTTTCTCTCTTTCTATTGTTCCAGCCTTTCTCCCTTGTCCATTCTTTCTTAATTATTTCATATTCCATTCCTTGTCTCTATCTATTTTTCATAATGAATTGAACTATTATTTATTAATTCGTTCGTTCATGAATCCATCCATCCATTAACCTAATTTTTCGTGGGTTCCTTTCTTTCTATTGTTCCAGTCTTTATTGATTCGTTCATTCTTCAGTTTTTAACTTATTTCTCCTTTCCATTCTCTCTCTCTTTTTTGTTCCATACTTTATTTTTTAATTATAATTCTTTCCATTCTTTGTTTTTTTTTGTTTCTCCTTTTCTTGCAGGATTAAACTTTTATTCATTAATTCATCCAATTTTTTTGTCGATTCGTTTCTTTCTTTCCTTCTTTTTTCCTTTCTGCTTTAAATTCTTTCGCTTATTTTTGTTTCTTTCTTTAGCCTTCCCTTCTCTTTAATTAATTAATTCCTCTATTTTCCGTCGCATTCTTTGTTTATTTTCTTCATTTTTCATGTTTTCTATATTTCATTCACTTTTTCTTTCATTCCGAATTTTTTTCTTTTCCTTTTCTCCTTTTCATTCATTCCCTTTTGCTGTCTTTGTTTTGTACTTTTCTCCCTCTTCTTTTTATTTCATTAATTCATTCCTTCACTTTTTTCTATTTCTTTCCTTCTTTCTTCTTTCTACCTGACGTTCTTCTCCTTTTCTTCCTTTCGTAATTGCTCTTTCCTTTTTGCATTGTTTTTTTTCATTCTGATTCTCTTTCCTTTTATTATTTCTTCCTCTCTCTTTGTATTTTTCTTTCTTCCTTCTTTCTTGTTTAGACTACAGCCTTTCCATTTCCAAGATTTGCTTCTTGAGGCGCACTTACAGTACTGATGGATATAATCAAAAGCAAATCTCTTCCCAGCGGAGTGACGTGCTTCTTGCATTCAGAAACCCCCCGCCCTCATTGTTTGCAGTGTGTCAATTCATCTCTGGAAACAATACAAATTACTTGGGAGGCGATCATTATCGAAGTGTCGTGTTGTATCTTACAGCTTCGTGTCTCGCGGCAATGAGTTGAACTAGATGCTTATTGATCTGTAAGCACGAATGCAGTTGACAGAGTTTTAACAAGTTTAAGCACGTAATCAAGCACCTTGATGTCCGCGTTTTATTTAAGTGATATCACTTACTGCGCATTCCATTGCCTCGTGCGAAGATTGCTCATCGTAAAAGTAGGATTTTCAGTATTAAGAGCTACTTTGAGTTTTTTTGTAAATCTCTATAAAATGTCTTGCCACTTGTTGCACGTAAACACAGGAACTACCTGTCGACTTCTCACCAGAAGTGCAAAGTTCAACTTAGATCTGAACCTCTGAGATTCCTAGTGACAAAGTGGCTTTAGAGTAACTTTCCTACAAACATATCGGTTTCTCGTGACCTTCTTATTCGTGATTACTTCATTATTTTTGTTTTGTCATTCTATTCTGAATAGTCTTTGCCAGTGAAAAGGGTTTTCAAAATAAACAAATATTTTACATTAAGTAATAGACTCATGCTGGAACATTATTTAATTTAATCTTTATTTAATTTTGTCATTCATATTATAAAGGGTTGTTTCCGATCTCTGATAACGAATTTGAATGGCGTCATGTTCGTCAAAAATCACACCGACAGCTGAATTGCGGCGAGAGGTGACAGACCAGTAGTGAGTGATTTCATAATCAGAGTGCACGGTGTATCACAGTAGCAATGCCCAAGAAAATCGAGCCTTTTTGAGAGGGGTACATAACAAGTACAGTTACGTGAAAATCATAGGAGCCTGCAAGAAACGTGGTTTCGTTATTTCCAAGAAAGGCATCTTGTGTGTACCTAATAAGACTGACAAAGCTCGGATGGGATTAATTCCAGAGTGGAAAAAGCAAGCAAATCCATCCCCCGTCACAAGTCGCCGCACCCCACGAGATGATACAAATTAATTCCATTCGAGCTTTACCAATCTTATTAAGTACACAGAAGATGCTTTTCTTGGAAATAACGAAACATCGTTTATTACAGGCTTCTTTTATTTTCACTTAACTGTACTTGGCATCGGAAAGGGTTATTATGTACCCCTCCCAAAAAGGCTTGATTTTCTTGGAAATTTCTGCTGTGAGTCGCCGTGCACTCTGACTATGAGATCACTCACTACTGGTCTGTCACCTCGCGCCACAGTTCAGCTGTCGTGTGACTCCTGACGCACATGATGTCATTCAAATTCGTTATCAGAGTTCGGAAACAGCCCTGTATAGGGTGAACCGTAAGTAATGCCATTGATTTCCGGAGGTTAGTCTTTGAAATATTTCAAACAAGAAAGTTTAAAACAGTTTTGTTCGTTTTTACTTCCTTTTCCAGATAAAAATTGTTTTATAAGAAACATTTCATGGCGTGTTTTAGGAAAGCCATTAATTTAATTCCCAATATTCTCAGTCAATTTAAGAGAGTGATAATAAGTGATTGCTAGAGTTTTAGTTATGACCTTTAAATCTGCAGAAATTTGATCCGAACAAATGTAATTTTTCGTTTTGAAAATAAATTTTAAAATGTTACATTTGTTCGGATCAAATTTCTGCATATTTAAAGGACAATACTAAAATTCTTTCAATCATTTATTATCATAATACACTGCTCTCTTAAATTGACTGAAATTATTGGGGATTAAATCAATGGCTTTCCCAAAACACGGTGTGAAATATAATAATTTTTATCTCGAAAAGGGAACAAAAAGGTGCAAAATTGCATTAAACTTTTTTGTTTTAAATATCTCAAAGAATAATCCAATGAAATCAATGAAATTACTTACGATTTACACTGTATATTCATAATTTTTCTCTGATATTTTCGTTTCTTTCATGGTCTGTTTTTTATATCCTGCAACTCGCCTTAAAAATTAATTTATTTCACCAGAATCCTATTTTTAACTCTTTCTGTCATTGTTCATATTTCACTTACATTTATAATTTTGGGACTGACAATTTAAGTATTGAAATATTTTCTTACTTTATTTTGTAGATATTTCCTTATAATTCCATTTAAATAATTAAATGTTTTCATATTTTTTGTTTGGTAAATTTACTTTTTATATGAAGTATTATATCCTAAATATTCAAATGTATCAACTTACACTACAATATTAGCATTTGCTATTACAATTTTTGCTCTGATGTTTTCTTTGCCTTTGAATGCCACAACTTTACTTTTATTTGACATGTTATATCCTTTCAAAAGTTTATTTAAAGTAGCCTATAATTATATTGATATCTATAAATTGTTTCTTTAATGAGAATTGAATTGATTTCATGGGAAGGTTTTTTCCCCACATGAGGACTTAAAATATTGCTAATTCCGTAACGCTAGTCCAAAATATGATGCCTTACGAGGTTGGTTTCCAGGTACTTAAAATTGAGTTCAGGTTTCTAGTAGCCTACTTGGCATTCCGTCCATGTGTGCTCTCCATTTACCTTGTCTGTACTGTATATCGTTTCAACTATGCCGATTGTTCCAAGTTCTCGTCCCAATTCGATCATTGAAGTTATGATCTGTTCTTGGAAAATCATATAGGCCTACTTTTCCTAAGAAACTTCATTCCACTGGCCTGTATTCCTTTTTGAAATATAATAATAATAATAATAATAATAATAATAATAATAATAATAATAATAATAGATATTGGAGAAATAACTAAGAAAGAAATTTAAAAGGCATGATGAGACCGATAAGCTAATTTATTAATAATAACAATCAAGGTATTATTTCATATACCGTCTATACTTATCCTTTTAACAAATTTATTGGTTTTTCAAAATATATTTAACAAAGTGTTGAAAAACCAATAAATTTGTTAAAAGGATAAGAATAGAAGGTATATGAAATAAAACCTTGATTGTTATTATTAACTAAGGAAGAGATTAGTGAAGTGCATTGTATGGGTCAGAAAGATGGACATTACGACGAAGTGAAGAGAAGCGAATAGAAGCATTTGAAATGTGGATATGGAGAAGGATGGAGCTTGTGAAATGGACAGAGTAAGAAACGAAGCTGTGTTGAAAAAAGTAGATAAAGAAAGAATGATGAGGAAAAAAAATCAGAAAGAGGAAAAATAATTGGTTGGGTCACTGTTTGAGAAGAAACTGCCTACTGAAGGATGCACTGGAAGGAATGGTAAACAGGGGAGGAGTTCGAGGCAGAAGAAGATATCAGATGATAGACGACACTAAGATATATGGATCATATGAAGAGACAAAGAGGAAGGCAGAAAATAAGAAAGACTGGAGAATGCTGGGTTTGTAGTGAAAGACCTGCCCTTGGGCAGAACACTATGAATGAGTGAATAGCATGTAGGAAAATATCAGAGATAATATCAGAATTCCAGCTGAGCAGAGCATGGAACTAAGAAAAAGAAACCGTGTTTCATGAAGATTATTGTATGGTAGTAAAAGAAGGAAACAGGCAAAATCGAAATTCTTGTCGCCCTGGGTGGCGGAGTTGGTATAGCGCTGGCCTTCTATGCTGCTGCTGTGGGTTCGATCCCGGCCCAGGTTGATGGTATTTAAGTGTGCTTAAATGCGACAGGCTCATGTCACTAGATTTAGTAGCATGTAAAAGAGCTCATGAGGGACAAAATTCCGGCACACCGGCGACGCTGATATAACCTCGGCAGTTGCGAGCGTCGCGTCGTTAAATAAACCATAATTTTATAATTGAAATTCTTACAGGAACCATTCGAGGCGAATAGAGATAGTATCACGTACCGGTGACTCCAGAAATGCATATAGTATTGAAAGACCTATGGGGAGACCGAGACGTAGATGGGAGGATAATATTAAAAAGGATTTGAGGGAGGTAGAATATGATGCTAGGGACTGGATTATTCTTGCCAGGATAGGGACCGATGGCAGGCTTATGTGAGGGCGGCAATGAACCTCCGGGTTCCTTAGAGGCCATCCACAGACAATGATAATGGGGTGTTACTGAGTGATTTACGAAGTAGTGTTAAGTAACATAAATTAAGTCTTTCACTTTAATATTTGAACTTGTATCTCCTGCATGGGAAGATTTAGTATTAGCCATTCTACAAACGTTGTTCGTGTGTCACTAAATGTCAGATACAAATGAAGCGCTGTTGTCAGAAGTTTGTACTGAGCGAACACGACTGGAGATCCTTCGATAGGACAGCGAGTGTGAAAGGGAAACTCCGAGTGCAGACTAAAAGCGGAAAGAGGAGAAATGTGAGATAATTGAAAATCAACATGTATACTACGCCAGAGTTTTCCGCGTGACTGGAGGGGAAATATGCAGCAGACAATCGCAATGTCACTTCCAACTCTATTTCGAGCCCAGAAACGAAACTCGTTACAAAATACGTCAGCATTTGTACGGAAAGAAGACTGAGACATGTAAGGTCGCTGATCACATAATAATAATAATAATAATAATAATAATAATAATAATAATAATAATAATAATAGGATCATTTTGTACTAGCCACGTTTTACTTCCTCGTTAGAATAAAATAATATTGTAATGCTGCACGATTTCGATGTTTTCGCGGAAATTCACGTTTTAAACATCACTGACCTACAAATAGTGAAATTTGGGCACGCCGTCTGCCTGTTACATCTATACAACTAATTTTATTCTAAATTATTGAAGTCCAGACCTGTGGAATAACGGTTAGCGCGTCTGGCCGCGAAACCAGGTTCGATTTCCGGTCGGGCAAGTTACCTCGTTGAGGTTTTTTTCCGGGGTTTTCCCTCAACCCAATATGAGTAAATGCTGAGTAACTTCTTTCGGTGCTGGACTCCGGACTCATATCACCGGCATTATCACCTAAATAACCTAAGATGTTGATAAAGCGTCGTAAAATAACCTACTAAAATAAAAAAAATGAACTATTGAACAGATTTTGGTCATATTAAGTTTCCAGCTGTCTATTCATGGGGGACGCAATCTTTTAGTTTATTTGAATTCAAAATCACAAAATAGCGATGAACTCAGAATAGTTACAAACAATATACTGTACTATATATCCTATATTTTTAGCACGAAACGTTTATACCGGATTGTTCAATTAAATAAAATGTCACGATCATTTTGACATCTGACTTCACTTGCTTAGCAAAGGCAATGGGATGCGTTACACTATTCTGACGTCACTTCCTTAGCAATGGATCAGACTCTTACATTGTTAAGGCGTTTGCTAGAGAATATATACGGTACTTACTTGCTTGCATGCATTATATTCTTTATTCCTCTGCAGACCTCTGGAAAAAGAAATAAGGAAGAGACTAGTGAAATGCTTGGTGTGAAGTGTAGCTTTATATGGGACAGAAACATGGACATTACGACGAAGTGAAGAGAAACGACTAGAAGCATTTGAAATGTGAATATGGAGAAGAATGAAGCGTGTGAAAGGAACGGACAAAATAAGAACTGAAGCTGTGCTAGAAAGAATAATAATAATAATAATAATAATAATAATAATAATAATAATAATAATAATAATAATAAAATTTATTTATTTAATCTGGCAGAGCTAAGGCCAGTAGGCCTTCTCTTCCGCCCAGCCAGACTCTAATTCTAATTAAATACATTTGCATGGGTGAAGAAAGAATAATACTGAAACTGATCAGGAAGAAGAAAAGGAATTGGTTGGGTCACTGGCTGAGAAGAAACTGCCTATTGAAGGATGCACTGGAAGAAATGTTGAACGGGAGAAGAGTTCGGAATAGAAGAAGATATTAGGTGATAGACGACATTAATATACAGAGATCGTATGCGAAGATTAAGAAAAGGTAGAAAATAGGAAATATTGGAGAATGCTGGTTTTGCAGTGAAAGACCTGCTCTTGGGCAGTAAACTCTTATCGTAGACTGAAACTAACGGCCCTCCAACAAACCAATTCAGATAAAAAAGAACAGTTATGCCATTGCAAATACTTGTACAGATATATATTATACAGAGTGTAAGGGGTATAAGTTTCGTCCTTTTCACAGTCGTCGAGGACGGTCTACAGGATCAAAAAATGTCCATATAACATAGGGTCAAAAGTTGATAATTTTCCCAGAAAAAAAGTATTTCTCCTCTTATTTTATTCGCGTTATACTGCTTATATCATTAGTAAAATTACGAAAACAATTACATCAGTAGGTATATCTAGCAAAGAGTTAATATTAGTTTAAATACATATTTGTGTGTTCTGTTACGTTTTTGTGAAATTAAATAAAATTGCATGCTTAAATTTGTTAATATTCTGGCGTGAGAGACATGTTTAGCAGGCAGTACTCTGCACAGACGTACGTACCAGTCAGCTGAGTTCAAGTTCTCTGTCCAGCGGATGACAGTTCAGTACCAGGTATTCGATAAATAACTTACAATGTCATTGACAGTTTAGAAATATAATATAATAATGTTATTAATTTATGGAGAAAGTCGTCATAATTCAAGTGAGGCAAGAAGATGTACCGTCAATGTTTTCCGCAATTAAGGTTACCTAATAGGCGAACTTTTGTAGCGGCTGCTCAACGATTATTAGAAACTGGGAGTCTCTTACCTCGTTTCGAAAATCACAGAAACAGAAATTTCTTAAAAAATGGTAGCGGGAGAGGTTAAAATGTTGCATTTAAAAAAAAAGTTCGTGTGATTTTGTGCAGTAAACCATTATTGTTTATTTTTTAGACGTACAATAAAAAAATGGACCAATATTACCAATATTGTTAAATAAAATGGAAATTTACCATAAAGTTCTATTAATTAGATTGAAAGTTTGTATTTGCTGTTCGTTTTATGTAAACCGTCCGCCCCTGCATTAGAACTGAGCATCTGTTTTGTACCGGTATTGTATCCGCTTGAACTGTACTGTGTGCTTGTAAACTCCCTCCTCCCCATCCAGCAACGTTGCCAAACGCCTAATATTGTAAACTTTAATAATTAGTTAAATATTGCAATTAGAAAAAAATTGTGAGGACATTTTTCTTCCTTATGACATGAACAATCGTCAGTTAAAATAATGGCACTTATACCCCTTACACTCTGTATTTCAATAAATAAACAAAATAAATTACATTAATTTTATTTCACTCTTAATCATATTCACAGTACTTAGAAATAAGAAATAAAAGTCTTAAAAATCTAATCGTCACAATAACACTTAATCGACAGCATAAACGTTTCACGGAATTACAAGGAGCCTATGAATCCCCTGTCTTCTTTTTCTCAGTTGTGTTTCTTGCATAAGATGAAAGGAATAAGGTTATATGCCTAGTATGTGTCCAGGGCGCTAAGAGTGGGAGAAATTACTTAGTATTCACAGTAGAATTATTGACACTTCTTGTTGCAAATATTCTAAGTGCCAGTAGTCTCTAAGCCCAGCCATTGCTCTCGCTGAAGAGAGCCTCACTCATTCCTTGCAATAAACCCACTTGTTACGCGTGTGTGAACCAGTGTAAACTCTAATATTTTTTTACATCCATGGAACTTTTAAATGAAAAATAATGTAGGGGAGAGTTGGGTAGTATCGGACATCGGGTAATATCGGACAGTGAGTTTCTTTCATCTACCACCAGACGATAGTAGCTTAATGACATGGTTACGTTTCTGTGATGTCGCATACATAAACGTAACCATGTCATTCAGGTACTACGATCTGGTGATAGATGAAAGAAACGCACTGTCCGATATTACCCGATGTCAGATACTACCCAACTCTCCCCTATCTCAATTCCTATAGAAAATATAGCACAGTAAATTACCATAGAATTGTTACCGCTTCATTGCAGCGTTTGCTCTGTCACTCTGAGATATTAATGCCACTGGTCATAATTTACAGAAAAATCTCTGGCCAAATGTCGATGTTGCAGATTATTAGTTTTTTTTTTTATCTATTAGCGTGTTCCGAGTGAGGAAAACGTCTACGACTGTGCATTGCCGAAAATGGACAATATGTTGAGTTCATTTGGTAAAAAGTTGTTTTATATTATTAACGCTTCATACCATTTATTTTTGATTTGAAATTTCAAAGTTGTAACCAATTTCATAGAAATGTTGATGTGTGATATTTTATACAGA
Source organism: Periplaneta americana (assembly GCF_040183065.1). NCBI lineage: Eukaryota > Metazoa > Arthropoda > Insecta > Blattodea > Blattidae > Periplaneta > Periplaneta americana. The sequence continues at coordinate 123,672,219 of NC_091119.1, forward strand.
AATTAATATAATGAAGGGGTGAGAATGAGATAGTCCAAAGCCACACTTTTAACAAAAATAGTTTTATGTGCGAGTTCATTTCTTACACATATGGAAAAGCTACTAGTAAAATATTGTGACAGCTGCAACGGGGTTCGAACACGCGTCCGACAGGGCGCGCGGCAGACGAAGAGCTGGTACGGGGAGCATCTGCATGCTGAAGGGCAGAGGGGGTGTATTACGTCAACGCGGCGAGGGGAGGTTGCGCGCGCAGCTGCTGCTTGCGGAATGAAGGGGGGACGGACCCTCCCGAATCGTCCAGAGGAGTCCGTAGAAGTGGAGATATCCAGATAATTCGAGAGAGCTATCTCAGGACACCCGTAGAAATTTCTCGTAACTATGGTTTAGCTATAAAAGAAGAAACGCGAGCGAACTTAAGCAGTTTTCAGTTTATTCAGTCAGTCAGTATGTAAGCCAGTCTTGTGTAGCAGTGAAGCCAGCTTCGAGACCCGAGCGCGACTTGAGTTGTGTCCGTAACTGTGGAGCCTGAAGCCCGGAGTTCGAGTGCAGTGGACCGCAGTTGGGGGACCTGAGTTCGAAGTTCAGCGGATCGTCTCTGAAGGTCTGTGGTTCGAGATTCTGTGAACGCGAGTGACTGAGCTAGAAGAACTAGCCAAGACAAACGAGCTGTGAACTGAGAACTGACCGTTCTGTGTTGTAAATAGTGCTTTGTAAATATTAGTTAAGATTAACAGTTCATTGTTGTTCGTAATGGTCCAAGTAAATTGTCATTGTCGTCAGTGGAATGCACAAACGAATACTGAGTTACTGTGTGGAGAGCAAATCCTATTGTTGAGAGAATAAAGTTATATTGTTGTTCAGTATAAAAACGTTACAATATTATGAAAAATTGCTCAACAAATAAATAACAGAAAAATACGCAGAAGAAATTATGATACCACACCTGAAAGCATTGGACTCTAAATTTCAATACGCTCTCTGTAAAGTTTTGTCTTTGTGGCTTAAGACTACTGTATATCATCCTCACATCTTCATATCTTAAAACCGATTTTACCATTGGTTTTGTCATAACGTTTTACACAATTTAGGGTGGTCACACGATCCATTTTCCGTTTGAAATTTCAAAGTTGTAAGGTCTTTTCAATATGACGACTTTAAAGATAACGGAATGTTACAATTATGTACGTAATTGGTTAATTAAGCGTTATAAGTACGAAATTAATTACATAAATCTACTTAAACTGTACAATTTATAAATTAAGTGAAAAATCTTAATTTTGAAATTATAGAACATGCCTTTTATATATAATCCAAAGCGAAGTTAATTTTTTTCATTTGGGTAGGGCTACATTAAATTATTTCATTTCGATACGTCTTACGAATAGGAGTTCAGACAGTAAAATCATACGCAACGTGGAACTGAATTATTGCATTAAACGTGTGATGTACGGAAGCACCTTTGTTACACTCACTTTTCAAGATGTTCTCATCTTCTAAGTTTTCCAAAGTATTGTATCTTTTCCCTTCTAGTTTCCCTTCTATGCTGTTGTCCTTCTTTCTGCACGGATATTCACTCCAGTTCTTTCTGAAATAGTTTAATCTTTTATTCCTCGCCGTTTCCCCTTTATGGAAGTGATACTCCAGCTACAGAGCGTAAAATTTTTATTTCTGCAATTTCAATTGCCATTTTGTCTCTTGTCACAGCGCAACGTACACTCGTATAACCCGTGTGACAGTGCGGAGCAAGCTAGTGCATTATAAACTAGGTCTGTTATTTCGCCTTGTGTCGTTATTGTGTTGCTTGATGTTCTCTTTACAGTTCCGTAAATGTGATGAAAATTTGGCCCCTTATTTTCAATGTAAGGTATTCAATTTTTCGATGAGAGATACAGCATTTATGATAATTCAATTGTTTAATACTAATGCTATTTAGGTCTTATGTAATATGAGCTCTCAAATTCTATTATTTTAGAATATTTTTAAATTACATGGCAGCCACCGGCGCTTGCTTCTCGGTCTGAAGTTGCGTTCGGACGCGGGTTCGATCCCCGCTTGGGCTGATTACCTGGTTGGGTTTTTTCCGAGGTTTTCCCCAACCGTAAGGTGAATGCCAGGTAATCTACGGCGAATCCTCGGCCTCATCTCGCTATCACCAATCTCATCGACGCCAAATAATCTCGTAGTTGATACAGCGTCGTTAAATAACCAACTAAAAAATTACACGGCTTTGGTACTGTCCAGAAAAAAGTCGCAGCTGTACGTGAGTCTCTCTCAGTTTTGAATATTGGTCATCTGCTGATAGTAAACAAATTATTTTGGTTTTCTGATAACGAAATAGTTGTCTAAAACTCTCTATCATTCATTCATCATTTTGTTTCATTATAAATATTCTATTATTATTATTATTATTATTATTATTATTATTATTATTATTATTAATCCACACTTGTGGAGTAACGGTCAACGCGTTTGGCCTCGAAACCAGGTGACCCGAGTTTGAATCCCGGTCGGGGCAAGTTACTTGGTTGAGGTTTTTTCCGGGGTTTTCCCTCAACCCAATACGAGCAAATGCTGGGTAACTTTCGGGACTCGACCCCGGACTCATTTCACCGGCATTATCACCTTCATATCATTCAGACGCTAAATAACTTAGATGTTGATACAGCGTCGTAAAATAACCCAAGAATATATATATTAGTATCATTATCATTATTATTACTTTTATTACTATTACTTTTATTATTATCATTATTATTATTATTATTATTATTATTATTATTATTATTATTATTATTATACTATCATTTATAATGCCTGTAGTGCGTGCTTTTATGGTTTTCATCAAGTGAAGAGTACGATCACTTTATAAACACTTCTAATACAGTGTAAATGTAATGAATGAATGGTTTAGTATAAATAAACTAGCACTTAATGTTGATAAAAACCAGTTTAATAATTAAATTAGTACATAATATGCTCAGTTTTCTTACAATATTAGATTAAATGTAACTAACCTAGGTACCTAGGTACCTAGGCCTGACACATAGATGGTATTTAAAACGTGTCAACAATGCCACCATTATTAGCGGCCATTTTACATTAGTTCAAGTACGAAAAATTATAACCTTCTGTTGACTACATTTTGTGTATTTTAATTTTGAAGTTAGTGCGCCGAACAGATTGGCAAAAAAAAAAAAAAAAAAAAAAAAAACGAGCCCCGTGCTGTCATTAAGTATTTCGTAAAAAAGGGAATGAGTCCAGCATGAATTAAAGCAGACATGTATGCTACAATGGGGGAATCCGCTCCAGCGTATTCGACTATGAAAAAATGGGGCGGCACTGTTTAAATATGGTCGAGAGAGAGTGGAAGACGACCCCCGAATTGGACGTCCAGTAACAGCAACAAGTGAAAAATCGTAGAAAAAATCCACGATATGGTGTTGAATGACCTTCGACTTAAATTGCGTGAAATTAGCGAGGTTATGCGTATCTCAACTGAACGGTGCGCCAATGTTTTGGACATGTCCAAGGTCTCCGCAACGTGGGTTTCGCGTTTTTTAACACCGGGACAGAAGCACGTCCGATGTCAAATTTCGAGAAATTGTCTGGCTCGATTCGAGAAAAATACGCCCAATCTTTTTAGGCGGCTTGTGATCACTGATGAAAACTGGATCCACTATTACATACCAGAGATAAGACAGCAGTCGAAACAATGGAAGCACAGTTATTTTTCGCCTCCAAAGAAAGCAAAAGCTGTTCAGCCGGCTGGGAAAGTTATGGCGTCCGTGTTCTGGGATTCTAAGGAGATAATCATGATTGACTATCTAGCAATAACCGGAGAATATTATTCAAATCTCCTACAGCAACTGAAAGGGAAATTTCTTGAGAAGAGGTCTGGTATGGCCAAGAAGAAAGTGTTGTTTCATCACGACAGTGCACCTGCTCATTCGTCTGCAATCGTGATTGCTAAACTACAGGAACTACGGGTCGAATTGTTACCGTACCACCTACTCACCAGATCTTACACCCTCAGACTTCTTCCTTTTCTCAAAGCTCAAAACTCACTTGGCTGGGAAGAAATTTTCGTAAAATAAAGGTCATCGCAGCAGCAGAAGGCTTTTTTTTTGCAGACTATTATTATCATTATTATTATTATTATTATTATTATTATTATTATTATTATTACATTTGAATTTAAACTATTTGGATTAAGTTATGTAATATTTTAACTATTATTTGAGCCATTGAGAGCAGAAGTGGTGTAAGTCAAAAATGGGTAATGAGGGTTAAAGTAAACATTCTGTAAAATACAGCGCAAAGTAGCAATTAATATTCAATTTATTTAAACTATTAGTAGTCAGTGGATAGCACGAAGGACATATTAATTGCTACTTTGCGCTTTATTTTACAGAATTTTTACTTTAAACCTCATTACCCAATTTTGACTTACTCCACTTCTGCTCTGTAAGGCTGATTTATAGACTAATATTTTTCTTTCACACGATGGCGAGTACTTGAATTTACCTATGCATCCAAGCGTCCTCCGGGTGTGACGCGACATAACTATTTTTTTTTTTTTTGCCACTGTAGCGTTGCTCTCGTTGCATCATGAGAGACGAAGCACATATCATCGAATGAGTAATGTAGCAATGATGGGATGACGGAAGGAGAAACAGTAGCATCCCCGGAAACCCACCACCAAGTGCCATCTTAGTCCACCACAAATTTTAGTTGGATCTGGTTTCTAATCCGGGTAACCAGTGTGGAAAACCGACCCTCTAGTCTTTCGACTAACGATACGCCATAGCCTAATATATTAGTCTACTGTAGTTCCAGACATGTTTCATCAGATATTTTTTTATGATGGAGCGACGTTATATCAGTTAATACTCTTAACTTTTCTCCTCCTGAGATGAAGATTTCCACAGCGCTCTTGTAGTGATGTGAGCTAGGGTCGACGGCAATTCGGAAGGCGGTAGTCTGCTAATGTTTGCGTCGAGAGAGACAGATAGAGAGAGCAAGGCAGCGTACAACATTGCCACATCGTACTTCACGCGCATGTGCAATGCAAATAGCGCAGGAGAGAATTTAAATTATCAAAAGACAATAATGACCTTAGGCGTTGATTACTGTAAGCATGACAGCGAACAAACCCTCTTTCCTTCACAGCAATATTCTTTGCACGGTTCTCAATCTCACACCACATGCTTCTGCCGTCGTTTCTTGCATTTTGGCAACGTTGCAGCCAGCATCAAGATGGCCGGCAGCGTTCTGCTCGTCAACGTTTTTAAAATAATTATACACCTTAAACACTATTTTCCGCGCCTGCCTGAGCAATACTTGTCTTTTTACAGTCTCTTCTTCCATTTATCTTGCACACATACAGTAAATGTTAGTTTTACTTATTCAATATATTGAAACACTCACACGTGAACAAACGAACTCGGGAAGTACTTGTTATAGACTGATTCCGATTGGTTTTACTGTACAAGCTTGTGACGTAACAACCAGAAATGCTACGGCACATATAGCAGCTGACCGCCTTCCGAAATGGTGTCTAGTTTTCTAATAATGTTACGATTTTTGCGTATATTTCTTCTAATTCAATGTATTTCCTGGACAAACTCGAAACCAGTGAAGTAGTAGTGAGTTGGCTTAAGTGTTAACAGTCCTACTTCTATTTCTTGCAGACATTTCTGCACTCACAGTAAACCTCAATGATTTATTGAATTTGAAGTTATAGTCTGCTTAAAGGCTTTTTCATTTATCATTATGTGCTTTGCGTAACCTATAGACAATGAGGTTATTTCTTTACTGTTCCGCAGCCAATTGTTACCATACGGCAGGAAGATCGAATTACGCTTCCGGGAATGTTGGCTGGAAGAACCTTGCTGTTATGGCTGGAGAGTGTTTAGTCTATGATTGTAACCCATCTTATGACGTCTCTGAACTTCGATTTCGTGTAGCCTGTGTTTCTAAAAGTAGAAATATTGCACTGCATTGTTTCCTTCAAATGTTTGTGTCTCTTGCAGCATTAATAATAATAATAATAATAATAATAATAATAATAATAATAATAATAATAATGTGTCCTAAGTACTTACATAGAGTAATCAAATCTGAAGATAAAATTTTCAATCCTGGGAGCTGCTTTAATTCAACTCCTCGCGATTTATTTAAAGAGTAAGACTCATCGAACAACCATTACGCTTTAGAAGCACTAATTTCATACTCATGGAGAGACAGTGTCATTGATCACCATTTGCAGCAATATCTATGGGTAAGAGTCGATGTAGCATATTATAATAAACAATTCTGTTTCATATATTAGCTGATTTCGGTGGTTAGTGTTCTTGGAAGTTTCGTTTGACCTATCGGCCGCGCGGTATCTCTTTGCTGCTGGACGGAAAGAAAATAATCACATTTCATTAGGCAATTATAGTTACTACTATTACTGCCACTTCTGTCACTACCACTATTGCTACTAGTATTACCACAACTATCACCATAGTACACTGCATAGGCGGAGAGAGAACTGTTTCCTCGGGGGGGGGGCAAAGCAAAGAATCCCAATATAACGAGATTATAGGGAACACCATTTATCTCCTCCCCCCGTTATAGCTTGATCTTGTTACAGTATATCGGAATATGATCATTTAATAAAGGTATTGTAAAGTAACATTGTAACAAAATATACAATTTTTTTGTCCTCTTGTAAGGAAGAGGGTCTCGAAGGCTTGCGCTGCAGCCTGAGGCTTATTGTCCTTACCACTCCTATTCTGTGAATGATTGGATAGCCGAATGGCTTCGCTCTTGTACAAGTACAGCACGCCGCACCGTGAACTTAACCCGGGCTATTGTATGAATGATATATGAATTAATGAGGCGAAATGAGTCCGAGGTCCAACACCGAAAATTATCCAGCAATTCTGCTTCAATTGGTTGAGGGAAAACCCCAACCAAGTAACTTGTCCCATCCAGGATTTGAACCTGTGCCGCTCGTTTCATGGCCAGACGTGCTAACCATTACTTCACAACGGTGGACCAATTTTACATTTACTTTATCTGTTTATCTAAAAAAGCAAGATATCGTATGAAATGTAAACTCTCATTATTATTTTACTTAATCTCTCGTCTTTAAGTTTACCCCTTATACCGGGATCACTTTTCTTTTTTCTGCATTGTTGTGCAGTATGTTATTCATAGTTCTCCAAGTGGCAACCCGAACACCTGCAGAGTTTTAACACATCAGTACAGACATTATAGTGATTCCATTCCTCAAATCAGGTATAGAAATTCTTATACATTCAGAAATTTAAAATAAATATTATTATAATCCAGACACATGGTCTGAAGACATTAATTCGTCGATTTAAGGGGAGCAGGTACTGCCTATCTCGACAATGTTAAAACCACAGAGTTCAGGTACGCGTAGCTCTGAAACCATTGAACATAGAGATTTGAAATTTTTACATGTTATATTTATAACCTTTACCTATGTATTAGAATAATTTCATTAAGTACATCCAATTCCTATAATTGATAAAATTTTTTTATTGTGACCTAATTTTTTTTCAAAATTTAATCACATGTTATTTTTTTTGAGACCACAATTTTAAAGATACAATAATACATTTTGTTTTAAAAAATAGAGGACTTTAAGATTGATAAGTGTTGTAAAAATTGTTTTTCTATCTCAAGTAGTTTCTGAGCTATGCGTACCTGAATTCTGTGATTTTAACATTGTCGAGATAGGCAGTACCTGCTCCCCTTAAGCACAGAAACTTAATCATAAACAAAAGCAAGAAAAATCTTTTGAATTAAATATTTTCTAACGTTAATAGAAAAAAAAGTTCGGCCAAGTTTGGGGGGGGGGTCAGTGCCCCTCATGCCCCCCCCCATAACTCCGTCTATGGTACACTGGGCTGCAAAAAAAAAAATCGTTTTCAGAGGACTTTAGCAAACATGGCGAGGTGGAAAGCTATTTTCCTGAGATTAGTTTCCTTAAAATAATGTAAATACAGTTTTCGTAACATGTTATTATTTAAAATGAATTGATTTTAAATTATTCATATACTTTTATTTGATAATATTAATAAGAATACTACACGAAAATAGTGAAACTGAAGTTTATATGGTATTCCACAGCCTTCCTTATTTTTAGTGGATGCTGTCATTGTTACAGTCGATATAAACGGCCAGTTACGTTTCATATTGTATTAACAAGAAATGTATTAATTTTATTGTAAATATAAAATTTCATTATAAATCCAGAAACAGAACTGAAAATTGAATTAAATGCCTTCTGTGTATCTCTGTTTCTATTGTTTTCTAAGCGAAGTCTTAGTTACATGATAATATTTCAAATCGATAGCGACTTCGACTCGGCATTTCTTTTGCAGTTCAGTGTACCACCACCCTTCGGTGGCTGCAGCCCTTGGCACAAGACCATATCTGGACTTATTTCTAGATCTGAGGTTGCACGGATAAACTGTGAGACCCTTGTGGCATAAGGTGTGTATGGCGCCAAGTATTCATCAACACAACACAGAGCATCTTACTGACAGAGGATAAGCGTCCACACATTAAATAGGGTTCGAACCCACAACCGTGGTTTCCAAGCAGCGTTAAACTTGGCTTTAACAATTTATAACACTGTGGGCGTCGGAATAGAACTTCATTTCATTAAGTTTTTCAGGTTTTCTACAAAGCCTGCTTTATAAGTAAGTGTGTGTTGTAATGATCCTTGGGTATATGTACGTGAACGACCACAAATATTATCAGAAAATGCAGACAATAAATTTCTCAAATTTTATAAGAAAATGAACTCACAATTGAACAAAAATTACAAGGTACCACATAAAAACTTATTAGCACTTAAATATCTGATAAAAGTATAAAAAAAGGTTGCTAATAATATTTTTCAAACCAGTTTTATCACAGTACGAAAAAAACAGAAGAATTCTGCAGTTACAACATTTGGTAATCATAACATTGCTATGGTCTCTCTGACATCTTTAATATTTTCCTGCATGTAATAAACACTTATTTCTGAAAAGTAGACTACTCTCAGACATGTAGAGTTGTTTATTTTAATACAATTAATTTTTTATTTGTCCTATATAAAATATATTAAAATTTACATAATGTTTTGTGACCTAATTGTTCTATTTTCAAAGAAATGGGCATTATTGTAGTTTACCTTTTGTATAAATGCATGTTAAATTAGTGTACAAAATTTCAGAATTCTGTCTCTAATGGTTGTGGAGTTATGAAATAATATATGTGAAATTTTCAAATTTTGGAAAATTTAATTTAAAGTAAAAAGTGAATTCTAAAAAATATTATTAATAACCTTTTTTATACTTTTATCAGATACTTAAGTTCTAATAAGTCTTGTTGTGGTATCTTGTAATTTTTATCCAATTGTGAGTTCATTTCCTTATATAATTTTAGAAATTTAGAGTCTGCATTTTCTGATAATATTTGTGGTCTTTCACGTACATATACCCTTAACAGAATAACGAAGCATATTCGTTGTGGTACAGCTATGTGGCCATACATTAGAATAAGTTTTATCTATTCCTGGCGCCATTGCAAAATTATGGTGCATTACCATAAGCCCTTCCCGAAATCTCACCCTGCCCTTCCCCCACTTTGTGAACCAGATAAAAAGTCTCTAAATTTTAATAAAATACATATTCTTATTCTCGAGTTCTATTCTACATTTATTATTCCTGCGACACACAAAGGTGGGAAACACGAACGGTTGCCTACGTATCAGGCGTTCAATACAAGGCATGCAATGGTATGCTAATGAACCGTGAATATTTGATGGGAATGAAGTCTCGCGGGATAGTGCAACAAGGACTCAGGACACTGCAAGCTTGGCTGACAAAGGCTGTGAACTTCACTTTTTGTGTATTAATTTAGTAAACGCGAACTAATTTTAGTCTCTCGTGTAGGGCCAGTGCCTCTTGCTGGCACGAGAATTCGAAATAGCTTGGGAGGGAGGTAAGAACGCTTCGTCTAGTAGGGTCATTACTAGACATGGAATGTTTAGAAAAGCGCAAGCTTTGTCCTAACGAACGTTTTGAGACTGTAGAAACAGGTATGTGACTGTAATGTATATGTATATGAATCATAACACAAGAAGCAACCTGAACAATTTCCATATTGCATATTTTTACCTTTTGTGACATAAATGTATTTATATTAAACATATTTTTATTTCTTTTCTTGCTTAAAATCAGCTTTTGAATATTAAATCCAACTGAATTTAAATTGTGAAAAAAACTGCACTATCAGAAGTGATGCGTGATACATTTTTATGTACGCTACATCAGTAAGAGTGCTCGAACTGTCAGCTTTGTAAGTGGTTAATATGCAGAGTGTTCCGATGTTATGTACCTTAGATCGTTGACCAGATACGTGTAGACGACAGAGAATTTGCTGAATTGTAGATCGCGCCGGAGGAAGCGAGACAGAACCCAGAAATGCTGAGATCAAGAATACAGAAGAAGAAAACATATGTGAAGAAATCAGATAAGAGCGGCTTAAGTATCACAAATGCAATGAAGTTTAGTGACACGAGTAAAAATTCAAGTGATTTGGGAAGTGATTTAACCAGTTTAGTGAGAAGAAAGGTCAGTGCCGAGAGGAGAAGTGAAATTGTTTCTGTGAGTGGAAGATCTGAAATTGTGAGAAGTGAAGTGAAGAAAAAGAATGTATGTATGTATGTACAGTATGTATTTATTTACACTGCAAGTGGGCAAGCACCCGGTGGCAGTGGTATATACAATATAAACAATACACAATAAAATGATAAGCAATACACAATAAAATTTACAATACACAATACAATTTTACGATACATATACAATTTTATACACAATACAATAAGAATACACAATACAATTTAACACAATAATAATAAAACATAAATAAAATACCTAATTTTACAATACAACCTACATAATTATGTATAGGCTCTACATAAGTTTCAATAGTCTTTCAATATGAACCGTGAATGAACCGTGAATGACGAGTTCATAACAAAAAAGGGTGAAGTGGATGTTCCTGGTCCAGAAACGGCTAAGAAAGGGACGACTAAATACTTAGTAAGTGAAATTAAATATGAATTAGAGGAGTGTAATAGGACGTTAAATAAGACGATAGATTAGACGATAGAGGTATCGAAAAATAAGTAAGGAGTATGGTGGAGGAGGCATGCGAGGATAGCGAAGTATTATATGTAGAAAATTAGTGAGATCTGAAAATGGAATGTACACAAAAAACAGACATAATAACGAACATATTGGACAATGGTGTAATATGTCTCAGTAACAAGTACTATGTAGGCTATTATTAGAAACAGTGTGTGTTCGATATAGACTAAGTGAACTGAAAATCAAGAACGGAGTGATAAAAGGGTAAATTTTGAATGAATTAGAGGAGTGTAATAGTAAGTTAAGTAAAACGATAAAGATAATGAAAATAGATTAGGAGTATGGCGGGGGAGGCTAGCCAGGATAGCGAAGTATATGTAGAAAATTAGTGAGATCTGAAAAGGGAATGTACACAAGAAATAGATATAATAATGAACATATTGGGCAATGGTGTAGTATGTTTTAGTAACAAGTATTAGAAACAGTGTGTGTTCGATATAAGTGAACTGAAAATCAAGAACAGAGTCGTAAAAGTGTCAATTTTGAATGATCTAAATTAAATTGTTAGGTTGTAAAGGTGGGAATACTGATAAATTTAAATGGGGTCGAAAGTTAAATTATAAGAGCGTTTACAAAAGGTATATCTGTAATGAATGTAATTGTGGCACGGATACAAAATTTGTGAGGTCCACATTATATGGATGTAAATGTTGACATCAAATATATATCAAATATTATGTACCTTAAACATGTGTTATACATTTGAAAACAAAGAAAAAATGTCATATGAATTAATTGTCTATACGGCTTAGTTACAAAGATATGATAGAGAGAAGATATCGATAAAAGACGTCGTTCCTAATCACGTGAATGTTTAGTGCCGCAATTTGTTGTATCATAGTAGTGTTCAAAATGTCCACCATTGCAATCGCAGCATAAGCGTACTCGTCTCTGCCATGAACTCTTTGATTTTGAAAGAAGAGAGGAGAGTTTCGAATTCCAGCACATACCTCCACAACTGATTACAATTGATTGCCACAAGTGGTCTCGGATGGGATGTCTTCCAGCACACACCATACCGTTTAGATGATCGAATAACCAAAAAGCACAAGGTGTGAGATCCGATTATCTTTCCGGTCACGGAATAGATCCAATCCTGTCGATCCATCATCCTGGAAATTTAATGTCCAAATGTTTGGGATATTGTACAACGTACATAACGGCAGCATCACATGGATTCAATGTGCCTTCCCAAAATAAGACTCTTGTCATTACGTTACCCATTAAAATTCGCATTGTCTTCCATGAGAGGAAGTCTATAACTAAGCCTCTTAGACAGTTCACATGACTCTTTTTGTTTTATTACAGGTGTATAACACGATACATATGTGGTAAGATTACTGCGTAGTAACATTTGTTCATTGTTGAGACGAATGGCTTTTTGTATTCATAATTTTTACGTTAATCAGTTATTCAGTTATTAGTGTCCAACGACATTTCCGAACAAGGTTTGGTGCAGAAACACCCATTGGGCCTACAGTTCGTAGATGAGACTCCGATTTTAAGGTACTGGGATGCATTTGTAAGAGAAAATCAACAGGACGCTCGCCATTAAGAGAGGAAATAGTCGAGATTGTCCGTGAAGTTTCTCACGAAGTCTACGAAAATCTACCATCACAGCCAGCAGGGAGCTGCAAATATCGAAGTCTACTGTGTCAGAGAAGAGCTGAACAACCAACTACCATGTGGATTGGACTGGTCGCAACGACTGTGAACTTCTTTGGTCTCCACGTTCTCCAGACCTGACTCTCCTTGATTTTGATTTTCATGTAGGGGTGTATAAATGATAGAATCTATGTGCCACCGTTACCGCAGACCATGCTTGATCTACGAGCCCGCATCGTAGGAACCATCGCATCAATCGATCGTGATGTGCTTGAACGTAGCTGAGAGAACTCAACTACAGGCTTGATGTGTGCCGTGTTATCAGGGGGGGCTTATATTGAAGTATTTGAGGTAAAGAACCAAACATCTTTGAGTTTCTCTTTCTATTGGTACTAGTTCTATCTACACGAGTCTCAATAAACATAAGTTACATGTGTTCGAAAGCGGAAAAGTGTTCTGTGGGTTTCTAGAGGAAAGAAAGAGACAAAGAATACCTTTACGATCCCATTCGGAAGCAGTGCTCGCGTGTATACAGGTACAATCGGGTGAAAAATCTTCTAGCAGGCCAATGAAACAAAGTTTCCATGTGTACTAAATTTTTCGTTATTGAGCAACGTTTGCACTTGAATTTAACACAGTAAACTTACATATAATTTTGAAAAATAATTAAATAAAATACATAGATACAACACACTTCTATGAATAACACAAACTAGTAACTACAGTTTGACATGCATAAATAAAATGTACTTCTATGCTTAACAAATACCAGTATATGGTTCACTGACCTTTATGACAATAAATTAAAATATAGGGTAAGGTTGCCTAATTCCGTGACATATTTAATAAAGTCTATATTAAGGCCAAACTTGTAGTAAAAATTTTCAAATAACACCTAAATGACGTTATTTGGACCTTTAGCTACAGTTTTTATTACATTCAGTGTCAACAGTTTCTCAAGTTTGATATATAATATATGATTCTTCATTGTTATGCAGTGGCTCCTAAATCCGTGACAGCGATCCAAATTCCGTGATAGTGGTTTCCTAATTCCGTGAGTGATATCCTAATTCCGTGATACTAAAATAATCCTCATTAACTGCTCAGAAAACAAACGTGTATTTGGAAAAACACTTTAAAGTCAAGGTATATTGTTTTAATAATAATAATAATAATAATGATTTATTTTAGCTGGCAGAGTTAAGGCCGTAAGGCCTTCTCTTCCACGCAACCATCAAAAAGTGTATATACATATGCATGAACTTACAAAGAATTCAACAATTTGATTTAGATGAGAGTTACATGTATACAAGAGTTATTTACGAATTAAACAACAAAATACTATGAACTATTAATTAAACACTGAAATAAACTGGGTAGCAGAATTAAACTAAAATACATAGAATGTTAATATATTTCAAATTATATTAGATAATAGAAAGAGATTATTATGAGACAATTTTGAAAATGCAGCACAATCAGGATGATGTCTAAAGAAAAAAAGCAACAGTGTAGTCAGTAATATTTTAAATCAGTATGATTGGAGTGAAATGATTAATCAAGAAATTACAGCATAGAAAAAGAGCCTAAGTGACAAATTTCATAGAAAATACTTGTGTAACTACAGGAATACATTAATATACTATAAACAAAATAAACTGAAAGTTAAATTCATTACAAAATTAAATTTCAATAAATTGAATTATAACACAATTATTTCTCATTATTTATATTCCTAACAACAGCAGTAATTAAGCTAAATATATGCCCTATTACTTTATTATAATTATAATTGATGTTTTCTATAACTTATTTCTATTATTATTTCCACGAACTATTTTCTTTCACAGACATTAATTTTCACAATTTAGCGTTGGCATCACTGGTCGAGTGAGCCAGGAAGGAGAAATACGAAAATAAATCCGAAAATGGGAAAGCTCCTGTAGCATTGTTATTGTCTCACAATGTCTAAATAATCATACACATTGATTCAGCTGACTATACTCTACAGTAATATATCATTTTTATAATGCTATATTAATTCTTACCTCAAATATAAAGTGTTTCTTCAGGAGCGGTCACAAGAGAAAGAAAAACTTACTGGTGAACCACCTTACACTGAACAAAAGCTTCTGCAGTCGACTGCTTATATTAAAAAAGCGGGTAGTCAATAGAAAAGAAAAGAAAAGAAGACATCTCCTGGCATCTGTTACGTATTTCAAAAACTTAAAAGTCAGAGACCACAACTCCATGGTAGTCAATTGAAATTTTATCACGGGATTAGGGATATCACGGAATTAGGCACCTTTACCCTACATTCTGATTGTCTCAAAAGAAAAAGAGGTGCAGTCGGGTGAAAAATCTTGTTGGGTACCGGTACTTGTACTCCGTGAGGTGGATGGGAGTTCTTCTCTTGTGTTTTAACATGAATTTTCAAATGTTCACTATGTCTTCTTGAATTACAATGTGATTGGACGAAATTTATTTTTTCCGCTCTTATTTCCATATTACATACTTTACAAAATATTTTACACCCTTTCACACAGAAGTACTCACAGCCAAATTCGTTTACCAATATTTGTTGCATGTTGCGTTTTCTTATTTTCGGCATAATTCTGAACAACGTAAGACTACGTTCTGACTAGCACTTGTGTTCGTAACAAATTAAATGTCCATGTACCTGAGTAAGGAAACAAACCTTCACGGGACGATTTCCTTTGATATCGTGTTCTCGTTGCGAGTGTACGCTCGTAACTCTATACGTCAGACTGCAGCTATAGTCTAGACACCACTAACCTATTTTCAATGTTTTGGTTAAAGGAATCGCAGCTCTGCTCATAAACAACGCATAAGCAGATAAAAAAGTAAGAAATCACGAATTTATCGATTGAGGTAATGAAGTGGGACTTGATCCGAGAATAATTTGGAACAAAACAGGTGGCTAAGTGTTGAGACCTTCGTTATCACGCAGCGGTCCAGTTTGGAGTTTCGGTCTGCCCTGGAATTTTTCATTTGGGATTTTCCTCGGAATTCTCCCGTTTTCCCACGTTAGCCATCAGCATCATTCTGACCAATCTCCATTCTACTCTCATTCCATAGCAATCCCTGACGCACGGAGCCGGCTGATCTAGGGACGGATGGGGTTGCCTGTTCCAAAAAATTGATTTTGGGTGTTCTAGTGCTTGGCTACCTGTCTATTCGACGACTTCCCCCAAACTATTGGACGGATAATTATGTTCATATTCAGCATCTACAAATGAATTTATCTGTAGTAATGTCACGAGAGGTCTGGGATTTATTACGACTATTTCGTGAATAAAATAAAAATATAAATATTCCTAAAATTCGCTCACAAATTGTTAATAGTTATATATTTACAAATACTTAACCTATTCAGACATTGT
Organism: Periplaneta americana; assembly: GCF_040183065.1. Classification (NCBI taxonomy): domain Eukaryota; kingdom Metazoa; phylum Arthropoda; class Insecta; order Blattodea; family Blattidae; genus Periplaneta; species Periplaneta americana. The sequence goes on from NC_091119.1 coordinate 123,688,456, forward strand.
GAAGTCGAAATAGATGAATATCGATTGCTGCAATAAAGAAATTGTATGTTATTCAGTAATGCCAATTGCGAAAAGCGAAATACAGGTTTAACAATCTTAATTACATGCACTGCACTTTTCTCTTATTATTATAACAAAAATAGGTTTTCATTATCTGCTGAAATCATAATATAATTTAAACATTTTTAAATATAATTACAAATAACCTGATTAATACATTAATTAAATGAAGAATTGTTGAAAACGCAGTTATCAAATTGAATGAAGGAGTGTAATTTTTTCAGATAGCCTACAATGGACATGGAATTAGAAGATGAAGATGTGGAAGTAGAATTTCACACTTTGTTTAGCACTTCGTCGTTACATTACACACTACACCGAAAACTAAGAACTATGTAATATTGTGTGGAAACAGCTATATAGCAATGCTTATGTATTCACACTACAGCGAGACATATGTTGCTAAACAGTGAAACCATCTTTGTACAGATAATTAAAACACGTATTTTATTACGCCATAAGGAAGGCAGTTTGATCAAAGACCTTGTATATAATATACAAGGTACAAGGTCTTGTATATAATATACAAGGTATTTGGGTTTGATATGCACTGATGTTACATAAATTTGAACATCTGACTTTCTATTAATAATTGTTTAATTTCATTCACGTAATACCGATTTTATAGATTACAATTAGGTTAGTTACCTGTGGGCGCGGGACCATGTGTCAGCTGTGCCTTATTTCGACCGTTACTCCGTGCTATAGGAAAGCATTTTCCATAGATCGACAAACGCATTCTCACTGTAGTATGTAACGGGACTATAGCTGCATCTACACAGTTCAATTTTCAATGCGCGTATGCATGCAGTCTGGGAAGAATATTGAAATTATCAAGTTCAAAACGTACGTTCAAGAAAGATGCATGAAGATTTTGTGTCTACGTGGTGCACAGTTTTGAACATCGTCTTCATTGCGTAAATATATTAATTAATATTAGCAATCAATCTTGCATGCATTGCTTTTGAATGCATAAAGTTGAAAGAACAGTTTAACCGTGTATATGCATCTTAATGGATTCATGCTCATCAATTTACGGAGAAACAGTTGGCGACACAGACTAAACAAAAGAACGACCATGCGATAAATTGGTAGCGATAAGCTGCAAAAATTATCGCGATGTTTGTCTGTGATTGGTTGGAATTCAAAATTTCATTACGCTTCATTGGTCGAAAATGGAATGACGTCATATAAACGAAATAGTCACAGTAATCTCACTAGAGGTTTTGATTTATCTAGAGAAAGTCAAAACTTGAGTGGGATTAATTGACTATTACACGATTAGAAGAAAATATAACTTATAAAGATTAGAAGAAATAAAGTACTCTAATAGAATAAAATATTGATTGACTCACTGAAATTCTATTTCACTAATGTTAACTCCAAAACGTTTGAACGAAGCCGCCATTTTCAGTTGACTGTCTATGCTGTAAACAAATGACGATCGCAAAGCATGTTTTATAGTACCGTAAAGAATCTGTAGTTTGAAATGTTGGCAAACAAATAAACAACTGCTAGGGTAGTGATAAAAACAAACAAATGCTAGGGAAGCGACAAAATTAAACAAATGCTAGGGAAGCGATAAAATTGCGCGATAAGCAGTCATGATTGGTTGAAAGACGTCCTTTCCTTTTTTGGTCAAAAGTAGTGTGACACTTTTACTGAAAGCCATTTGTAAGTAAGTATGTACAACTTTATAATAGTATGTACCTATGAGTTCTTCTCTATTGAGTTTTGGTCGGTTATTACGTATCCTGGCTTCCCTGATGCTACGCCACTTGTAACAACCCAGTGCTCTCCAAAATAATTCAGGTCATGAATGATCGATGAATGTTACTTAGAGTTGAGTCCCCTATAAGGGCCTTACACGAGTAGGCAGACCACTGCACATATATGGTGAAGCCACTGGTATAGTCTACTCTATAGGTAGCGAGCCGGGCTCGTTCTCAGGTGTTGTGCTTGGGCGTGAGTTGAAATGCCTTATTTGGTTGGGTTTTTCCGAGAGTTTATCAGACTGTAAGGCGAATTTCATGTGATCTTATGGCGTATCTTCGGACACACTTTGTCGATACCTTTTCATCAACGCTAAAATAGCTCTGCAATTGATAAAGCGTCATTAAATGATCGGTTAAAATGGATGATATTAAAATACAAATAAATATAATAATGACGCGAAACGAATTCGAAGACAAATCACGTAGAAGTTCTCCGAAATTGTATCCTAATTGGATTGGGAGAAAATCCCGGAAAAATTCTTATCTCAGCCGGGATTTTAACTCAGCGCGCTAATTTCGTAGTCAGATGCGTTAACAATTAGGTCACATCTTACACAAATTAAAGAAAACATACGATAATAAGAACATTATTTAGCCACCGGCGTAGCTCAGTCGGCGGAGGCGCTTTCCTACTGATCCGGAGCTGGGCTTGGACATGGGTTCAGTTCCAACTTGGCTGATTATCTGGTTGGTTTTTTTCCGAGGTTTTCTCCAAACGTAGGGCGAATTTCAGGTAATCTACGGTGAATCCTCGGTGTTTTCTCGCTAAATACCATCTCGCCATCATCAATTCCATCGATACTAAATGACCTACTAGTTGACAGCGCCGTTAATTAACCTAATTAAAAATACTATTCGCTTAACATTTTCTTTGAAAGGTAGTAACTCAGGAAAAACAAACCTGTGGAAATTCAGTTGACATGTTAAAATATTAGTCATTATTCAACAGTGTTTTCCTTAAATCACTGAAATATAGGCTACTTAAAATTAAGATATTACAATGTTAAAATACTTTAGTAGTTAAAATTCGTATTTTAATGCTGTAATATCTTAATTTTAATATTTTTTAATTACTGTGGAAATTCCTTTAGAAGTGGTGCAGATTGGAGTTTTTCCATTAATGGAAGTGGATGCAAGAATTTAAGAAGTTTCGAATATTGGCTCTATTTCGTCTTCAGGAACCTGTTTCATAAACCTTACAAAATAATATTGCTTAATAATATTTAATTCGTATGATATATGATTAATTAGTTAGCAAAATTCTGTTTCATAAAAGATGTTTACACACTAATAAAATATTTTACTGCTAATAATAATAATAATAATAATAATAATAATAATAATAATAATAAAGCTGCCTTTAAATTAAAGATTGCCCAACAGGACAAAGTATACTGTAATTAATAAACGTAAACATTCACAGAAATATTGCTTACACAATTTTATTTAAGTCTAATTTACTTTAACGTAAAGACAAAGCTTTATTAAAATTCTAACATTTAATTTAAAATTTTCAATTTTACAACATAACATATGTGAGCATTATCCATATAGAGAGGTAAAGTCAATTCCATGGCAGACCAAATAGACCCTGAGAGTGGCGAGAGGTTATTAAGGCTCTCACCTTTACAATTAATTAATTAATTAATTTTTATTCATTTTAATTTACAGTCTATGAACACACGAAGGTTCAAAAGACATTGTCTTAAAATTGTATAACAAAAAACTACATAAAATTAATATTAAATATTTATGACGCCACAATTAAATTCATTAAGATTATAATAAGACCTGCTTCTCAACCATTCAGATACCTTTTTTTTAAACAAGTTTCTGTTAAAACCAAAAATAAAATGAGGAAATTTGACACTTTCATTGCCATTATCAAAAAATTCTGTTTTGTTTTAGACGATCTTGTCATGGGCAAATGTATGTTTTTGTGCTGCCTTTTGCCATAATTGTGGATATCTTCCCTTACAATAAAATAATTAAAGTTATCCTTTACAAATAATAATAAATTTAAAATATACAAACAAGTAACTGTTAATAATCTTTTCATTTGAAATGATGATCTACAATGTTCATTATTTCAAGAGTCAGTGATTATTCTTATTGCCCTTTTTTGTAATGGTAGGGATGTCACTCCTACGTATCCACCATCTTCACTCCGAAGGAAATGGCCCTGGTACTCGTTTCTGTTAGAGGCTGAATAGACCCCAGGCCATAGTGCGGCTGGAAGTATTATTCGTAGATCAATGGTAAAATCAGTGACCCCATCGGGAATCGAACCCAAGAAGTTACGGCTTGCGGTGTTACACCTTAAACGCGACGCCACCGCGCGCCCATATAACTGATTCCTTAATATATTTACAGAAAATTTAACAGTGGTTATAGCTATATTCTTAAGAACGGAATCTGGAATGGGTGTTTACAGAATGCACAACAAAGTTTTGTAGTACCTTGTGCGCGTCAAAAAATAAACCTAGACTACAGTGATTTGCTTCAATTTTATTCAGGTGTTTTGAATCTTGCTATTGTGAAGCTGTTTTATTTGTCATTTTAATACTGTAATAATTTAATATGAGGAAGAGGCGAAAATTGCATAAAAATGTTTCCCGAAGAAAGTACTTGTACTTGAGTTAATTAACTAATTGTTCGGAGCCTTCTCATTAAAGATTAATAAAGACCGAGAAGACAAGCATGAGTACAGTTAAGAGACTATGTTGGCCCTTTTGCAGTGATTTCAAACGATAAAGATTTAACATACGTTCAAGATGGTACGTGGCCAAATATTAGAAAGAGGACAGTGGTAAGTTTTCATTCCTAGTTTCATAGATGGATCGGAAGACGAAGACCCCTTGCCTGGACACCCAGGTCACCCGATCTGACCCTTTGGACTTTTTTTCTGGGGCTTTGTGAAGAATACTGTGTACCAAAGAGACAGAGCTAACATTTTGGAGGAACTGAGGCGCAACGCATAAAAAATTCAGCTGCGCTAGTGACTCCACAAATGCTACTGAGCACTTGGGAGGTTGAATACCATTTAAATGTCTGCAGAGAAACTCGAGGAGCACACATCGAGTTGCATTGAGCATTCTCCGAAACTCGGAGAGTTTTTACATCAAATTATGTAAAAAGATAAGTTAATAAATCATTGTTTACACTTGAAATTATCACTTATTTCTCGATCCCTCTAAGCGGGACACGGTGTACTCATAAGTGTCTTCCATAAAATGTCTTTGTTTCGCCTCATTATTTGTGTCCGAGTCAGCCATTTGACAGATTTTCTCTTATCTTAAATAGCCTATAACAATACTTTGATATGCATAATTTTACGAATAAATTTATTTATTGCACAAAATTAACTGATAGAAAAAACCTAATATTATGACTTAATTTTATTACTTTTGCTTTTTATGTAACAATTAGATCTTATTATAAATAATAACTAATATGTTAAACTAATTATTAATATTAGTAACTCATGTTTTTATGAAACAGAACTATAATATTGTTAGTTAATATTATTAATTTATTACTAATAATATTAGGTGGATGAAACTAATATAGTGAGAAGAAAATCCTACTCGTTGGGGTCGTTGCAAACACTTAAATCTGCTTGGAAAAGTTTTTAATTACCAGCAATGGAGAAAGTCCAATTTGCATCTGTTCTAAACAATCCACCATTTCTTTCTCCCTCATTTAGAACAATTTTACCGCATTTGTTGTGCGATTGAGGTTGTCTGAGACTGTGTATGTTAAAAATTAGATAACAATTCTATTCTAGATTCTAAACAGCCTGAAATTTACACTAAGGCGGATCCTATGAACAGAACATGTCTTAGTGGCAGTAAAGGCCCATTCACAATAAAAATTAAACATAAGCGTAACATAAACACAGAAGTTTGCTGCCAGGTTATCAAATGGGATCATTCACAATTATTCACATAAACACTGACATTAATATTGCTGCACACATGTTCTTTTAGCCTTCTATTTAATACATGCATTCTGTATTTTAACATTTAGACTCTATATGAAGTTTAATCACTACAACCACTACGCCTTTAAGTGATTATTATTACATTATTTTGTGATTGTACAGTTATTCATGTAACACTGTTTTTAATTAATCTTCTCCAATTTCACATCATGCAATTCACCATATTTTATTATTTTGCCATTTACCTACGTTTTTATGCTTAAAGCATTACTATATGCTAATAGACCTGAAGATGCCATTTAATTGGCGAAAGCGCTAGTCATGTTTGTTTGTGTAATGACCTAATGTAATTTTTTAATTATTTATTAGGTTAATAAGATAGTTATTGAAGGATTATTATTGGCCTACTTATTTCATTTATATGCTAACTTGTCGGACCAATATGCCTCTTAAATTAAAAAAAAAAAAAAAAGAATTTAACATTGCCGTTAGACGTTAACGTGAAAGTTTGCGAACTCCAGACTTTCATGCTGATGCTTACGTGATTTGCAAAGAGTACACAATCGTGGAGCGCTGAAGTATACGGCAGAATATGAGGAAATGGCGTCGTTATGTTTCCATGGTAACCAAGCATCTTTGCGGTTATGTTCATGTCCCCATCATGAATGATGTGATTTTATTGTAACGTTTACATTCTTAAGTTAACGCTTACGTTATGTTTAATTTTCATTGTGAATGGGCCTTTAATGTTCCTTCCTGACTCGCTGTTTCCGAGAATCTTGACAGCACGTGTCTTCATTACTCACTAGCACAACGATTCAGAATCGTCTCCTCTCACCTGTGACCTGCTGCAACAAGTAGCGCACCCAGGTGTTGCCGCTGCCGGGGAATGAAGCGAGTGCCACCACGGGTCCCGGCTCCTCCAGGAACCGCAGCGCCTGGCACCATTGCAGGCGGTTGCGTCGCGACGCCGCTCTGATGCCTCCTCCCGACGAACCTCCTCCCCGGGACCGCGCCGCGCCTCCTTGGGAGCCCTGACCCAACACATACTTCACTTTACTAATAATAGAACACACTGCAGCGCCTGTCGCTCGCTCGTCACTTGTTTCCTGGAGCGACTGTCGCTGCACGTCACTTGTTTCCTAGAAACACTGTTGCACGTCACTTTTTCCGGAGCGACTGTCAATACTCTTCACATCTTTTAAGGGATCGGCTGTTGATTGTCACTTTTTTATCGGACAAAGGAAGTAGAGAAAGTATTGTGGTAATTAAAAAAAACGTTTTACACATACATACAGGGACATCATTTTATTTTTACTTCAAATTTTATTGTACCTGAATTTTTGAATGTACTTCACTCCCACCCCTTCTACTAATGAAGTTCTACCGTCCTCCACACAGATCCAAGACCGCATAAACAGTCATAGTAGCCTTACGATCATAGTAAACAGTACGTTCCAAAAATATGTTCGCGTTTTCCAGTGACGAAAGAGCTTTCAATATTGAATCATTTTCGCACAGGTACTGTCGTCCATTTGCCTACGTCGTATCCCGGTTTCCCCCACCAGCTTTTATTCGCCAACTAGTGGCTGGGCTGTCTTAGCTCTTTTCGGAGAACATTAATTTCTGTTAGGAATTGTACGTCTACGTAATATTATACAACTGTTTAAAATAACTGAAGTAAAAGGGCCTCGTTAAGTAATTAACTGTCACTTGATTTCCTCCTTTTCTACGAGCCTACGACATAACCACTTGGACGGACAGTAGATAGTATGTCTGAGTAATTTTATCTTTTCGGATCGGGCAGAAGTGAAGATTGAATTTACCAGTACGTAAGGTACACTTTTATAGAGTGGGTACAGAATTATTTTAACATGAGTTACTAGTACGAAGGACGAAACTGGTAATTGGGATTAGGTACAATAGTCTATAGTGCGATAATATGCATATTAGAATTGAAGCCTGTATCGAAATGAACGGCCACACATTTTAAAGAAGTGTTTAAATATCCATATTATAATTATTTTTCAATTTAACTTCATTCTCTGCATAATGAATACGTCCACATGGATAGCTCAGTTCGTGAGTAAAAACACTCATTGTTAATACTGTACTATATTTTTGATTAAACAAAAACCTAATGAAAATGATCAAACTCAAAAGCGCGATATTTCCTAGTTTACGTAAATGGATGAACTACTTTTCTTTACTCCTATACCTAGTAAAGTGATTTGTTTGTATATAACGCCAGTATCATCGAACTCCAGTCGTGGAAGGGGGTAGCAAACGGCGTTGATCCAGAGGTAGGCCTATAGGTAAGTTAATATTAAAAATGTTAATAAAAATAAAATGATGTCCCTGTATATGTTTTGTCAATTCCTCATGCCGAAAAATTGATTTTATCATTATTTTCTGTGTCTTGCTTACATCCGTCAGTATGTGTACAATAATTTATGCTGGATAATTAGATTGATTTTGTTTATATTCGGTCTCTACGAAGCAACTGGGAATGATACACATTAAATACAGGGTGTTAAAAAAGTATCCAATATTTTAGGAGGTGATAGTATGCATCAAAACAACAAAATAATGTCTAATAAACATGGGTCCTACAACACATACTTTCTGAGATCTGAACACTTGTTCATAGGAGGTGCTCAATGTGACGTCCATTCATAGCAATGCATTTCTCTGCCCTACAATACAGCAGACTACCAGATAATCATATCGTAGTTGACATCCCTGGGATGGAATACTGATACGTCGCAAGGAATATTGAAAACAAAAGTCTGGTTGCCGATATGAACGGAGTTCAGTAGAGATGATGTTGTGAATTTTGGTAATCAGCATCTGTGGGCTGATGAAAATCCCCATGCAGTTGAAGAAACAAAGCATCAGCACCGATTCTCAACTTATGGGCAGGCGTTCTTGGTGATAGATTAATAGGGCCATACATGCTACCACAGAGATTAACTGGAGATCGTTATCAGGACTTTCTTATGAACGTATTAAAACAAATTTTAAAAAGTGCGTGATTCCTTACGCCGAAGGGCAGAGGAATGATTTGCCATGAATGGACGTCACATTGAGCACCTCCTATGAACAAATGTTCAGATCTCAGAAAGTATGTGTTGTAGGACCCATGTTTATTAGACGTTATTTTCTTGTTTTGATGCATACTAGCACCTCCTAAAATATTGGATACTTTTTAACACCTGTATAATTATTCTCACTAAACTTTACTGGTATCTTCGATTCAAAATAAGCCTACCAGGCAATATAGCGATTAATTGAGAATCGGTTTAAACGATTTTTCTTTATGTTCATTCCCAGTGATGAATAAAATATCATGTCACGAAAAAACTTCGTATCTGATACATGCATACATGGATACTCGTATACATACACACATACATACACATATTAATCTGTAAAATTGTCGTGACTTTAGCCGTTACGGAAATAGAGCGAAATAGATATTTTTTCTGTAGGAAACTAACAGTGGAAAATTATCCCGAAGAATTTGATGTAAATATGTCTGCTTGTGTAAAAAAAATCCCAATTATAGTTTCTGATGTTTAACAATGAGATTTTGAACCCCAGTAATCCAAATATACCCTGCAATAACAATGAATGAATGGGGAAATGGGAAGAGAAACGTTTAAAAGATTCTTGCAGGGGAGATGCTAAGAAGACGTGTCTGTGTGAGCTCCAAGCCTGTTGGTCACTTGTTTCATTCCGATTTCCGCCGTTCCATGTGAAACAAATATAACTTATGTCAGTGGCGGTTCCTCGAGGGAGGGAAGGGAGGAACGTCCTCCTCACATTTTTCTCCTTTTGAAAGTAAATACCAAATGAAATATATACCTTGAAATTCGAGGAAGATTCGATAATTTTTAAGTTCACAGCTATAAGAAAATCTCGGTTGATCTAGTTTTAAACCACGCGCACTCATGTGCTGGTAGAAAACTGTAAGAAAGATGCGAAATTGTTTGTATGGAGGAAAGTCAATCCATTCCTCCTTTACTGCAGTTAACACACATAGACAACAGCGCGCTAGAGGCCAGAGAAAGAAGCAGAGTTTTAAAGCAAGTACATGAACGGAGAGGGAGGAGATCCTCCTCTGAATCAGCGCATGGGCGGGAAATAGAAACCGCTGCCATCTAACGATGCTGCATTCAACCAGACTATAACATGTCATCTAGGAGGACACGCAATAAAAACAATACGCGGTATATGTATTTAAATCTCATTATGAACTACTAATACCAAGGCGAATATTAAAAATATATTGTTTTATAAATTTCCGTCGAACCTATTTACTTTGATGGTACTCTTTATTTTAAAACTAAATATGCATTTAAACCTCATTGTGAACAACTAATACCACTTAATTTATGTTGATTTAAAATGCAGATTTTTGTAAACTGAAAAATAATCTTAGGAGGTAACAATAAGAGAATATTTGTTTCACTTGAAAATGACTAAAATTAATTACATCTACCTAAGCCACATAATTTACAAGCTAAATTGGAGATCTTACTTTTTGAGATTATAAAAAAACTCTCATATGAGGTGTGTAGTTGCAAAATCAGATACATAACTTTTTTTTTTCCGAAAATGAGTTAATGTTATATTTCATATCTTCATATGATTCTACAAATGCTATAGCACTGTTATGCTCCAAAGCCAGATACATCACATGGATTTGTATGAGGAAAGAATAGTATTGGTTGCAAATCCTTGGTTCCTTGCAAACGTTTTTCCTTTAGACTGAAAAATTATGTTTTAGTGATGTATCTGATTTTGCAACTAAACGCCTCATATATGATATGCGTTGCAGAAGTTGGAAATTCGTTTTCATGCACAGCAAATGGTTTAATTAATTTTTAAATAAATATTGCATTGGTAACATAATAAAGGCCACCGGCGTAGCTCAGACGGTAGCGCGTTTGCTTGTTGATCCGGAGTTGTGCTGGAGCGTGTGTTCGATTCCCGCTTGGGCTGATTACCTGGTTGGGGTTTTTCCGAGGTTTTCCCCAACCTTTAGGCGAATGCCAGGTATTATAAGGCGAATTCTCGGCCTCATTTCGCCAAATACCATCTTGCTATCACCGATTCCATAAACCCCAAATAACCCAGTAGTTGATACAACGTCGTTAAGTAACCAAGTAAAAAAAATGAAACACTTTTTTTTTCTTCACGCGTAAATCATATTAATGAGAAAAAATATATATCCCTAATGTTCATTTCGTAGAGTGACTCGTTTCTTTCAAGGGAAAAACAATTGCTAGCCAATTTGTTTGTCATGCAGGTACTCCTTTTCATACTTCTACAAAGAAACTGTTGTTAATAACAAACAATTTTTCTTGCTGACATCTTTAGTCGTCGCTACAAAAGAACGAGTGTCTCTGGTCATCTGTCTACCTCTACAGTAAGCCCTTCCTGAAGCTCGAATTTATTTCCGCTTGACTATTTGTGACCTTTTCCACCTATATGAAATTTGTAATACTAGTAAACCACGCAACAACTTAATTCAAATATTTAAATTTAATGAATAACCGAACTTACGATGTGAATTCGAGGCAGGTGTTATTTCAGAAAAAAAGAAAAAAAAGAAAAAAATACTCGGAATTTGTTTTATAGATAGACTTGTCATACGTCCCAGTCTGAACTGGACTGTTTCTCTTTGAAGGTCTTGCTGTTCCGGTAGGTTTGTTATTTCGACCCGACTGAAAGTAAGTATACAATCTATTTTAGTTCAACTGTGTATAGTTACTTGTCAAATTTAATTTGTACATCTGCTTTCATTCTGTGGAAGATCAGCAAACTGGAATGTACTAATTGAATGGATCATTCCAACAACATTGTAACAGCCGTAAGTTGTAGCGTTTGGAATGCTGTAAAATTATTTTTAACGAAACATCCACTTTCTCAAGAAGGTTCAGTTGTTTTCTTATATTTATGTATTTAATTATAATACACAACTAGCTTATACTTTCTAGAATGTGGACGTTTCGTTAAAAATACTTTTTTCCAACATTCTGAATCTTATAACTAGAACCCAATGTTTGCTTACATTGAACTACAAGTATAGTGAGCTCATACCTACGCTCTCCACTGTTTTGTAGATCGAACGATGCAGCAAGGACCCGACTACTGATACTGGGCATGTATGAACTTGTACAGTCAGCTCACGAAAGAAATTAGTGTATTCATATGCAAAACACTGTGTAAAGAAATGATGGTTGTTTATACAGGGACATCGCTTTATTTTTACTTCAATTTTTATTGTACCTGAGTTTTTGAACGTACTTCACTCTCATCCCTTCTACTAATGAAGTTTCAACTATCCTTCACACAGAACCAAGACCGCATATACTGGGTGTTCATTTCAAAGTGTGTCATGACGTCACTGTTGATGAGTCAGCGATTTGAAGCGAGTTTCAGCTTTTGTGTCAGAGAAGTTGCCTATTAATCAAGGCGTTCAATATGAACTTGAGAACGTGTACGGTATAACTTGAACGTCGTAGAAACAGATGGCGGTCTGTGCGGTCTGTGTGCTACCATAACCTCTTTCGAACTGTTTTTTGCGCGGCCAAGTCGTACGCAGGGTATTTGTTATCATCGGTTGCGTACGGCAACATTCCACAATACAAATCAAATGCTCCGTGTCCATGTTGTCCGTCGAAGTTAATGTCAACAAATACGTAAGTAATCGTCTAATCCCTCTCCCCATATTCCGACATTAAGAAAATACTCACCTCAGTACATGTTTCGAAACAGTTCACATTCCTGCCACTACCGGCGTTACCGTACGTATCGGTAAGTACTCTTCTGAATGAACGCCGTACTTGCTAGGCAACTTCTCTGGCAGATAAGTAATACACCTCTGCGGAAGTGTAGGAAGATTGAATTCTCTAGGCTCATCGACTAGCCACATGACGGCATACAACGAGCCATGACACACTTTGAACTGAACACCCAGTAGTAAGCAGTACTGATTTTGTGAATATAGTACGTTCAAGAAATATGTTCACGTTTTCCAGTGACGAAAGGGCTTTCAATATTGAATCATACATTCGCACAGGTACTGTCCTCCGTTTGCCTACGTCGCATCCCGATTTCCCCCACCTGCTTCTACTCGTCCCTCTGTAGGCCTAAAGTCTAGTGACTGGGCTGTCTTAGCTCTTTTCTGAAAACATTAATTTCTATTAGAAATTGGACGTCTACGTAATATTACATAACTGTTTAAAATAACTGAAATAAAAAGGCCTCGTTAAGTAATTAACTGTCACGTGATTTCCCCCTTTCTACGATCCTGCGACATAACCACTATGTCTGAGTAATTTTATCTTTTCGGATCGGGCAGAAGTGAAGATTGAATTTGCAGTGCGTAAGGTACTTTGAATAGGTGCAGAATTATTTCAACATGAGTTACTAGTACGAAGGACGAAACTGGTAATTGTAATTAGATGCAATAGCTATAGTGCGATAATATGCACAAAAGAACTGAAGCCTGTATCGAAATTAATGGCCACCATTTTAAAAAATGTGTTTAAATATCCATATTATGATTATTTTTCAATTTAACTTCATTCTCTATATCAGTAATGTCAAAGCAATTGCATTTTTCTGACCTTGACGACGTGCGCGGGCAGCAAGCGCTAAGTATGGAAAGAGGAAGGGTTGTGTATATGAATAAGCAACCTGTTGGATTAAGAAAACAGTGGTGCACAAACTTCAAACGGAACGCGAAATTTTATGTCGTTATTTTTATATGGCTTCTTTCTGTTTAATATTATCTATATTGTCTGTAAAACAAAAGTACTAACAATGATTTCTTAATATTGCACTTGTGTTTTAAATCTTAATAACATAATAGAGAGTTAAGAAGGAATATTCACTTAAATTCCATAGTAGTATAATCATACTGTATTAAGTGAATGAAACACATCATTCATAAAGAAAGTGATATTCCAAAGAAAGAGCGTGAGTATGACATGATAAGTTGGAATTTATATTGATGGTATCTTTAGCCTTATAAAAGTAATCAATAAACTAATCAAAACAATATTACAGTACAAAGCAAAGTTACCTACGTACTGTATCTGTTTTAAGTGTAACTAATATTACATAACAAAACTCTTATGGCATTATGCTTTTAAGGTGATATTTGTGAGCAACTTCCTCTCATCAGAATATTAAACTATTTTCTCGAAATCTGCTGAAGCTATAGAGCTGACATTTTTACAACATATGGGCACGTATATTTTGCTTATGATGTAACAGTAGTTGCTTTGTTAATTCATTTCCTTACAAACAATTTCTATGCGAATATTTTCAAAATTTTCAGTACACTATCTTCAGTAATACGTATATACGATATATTAGATTTACGAAAACATTCTGTAAGGCTACTAAATAAATAGGCCTATACCTGAAAATTTCACTTTTCTATACGAAAAAATGAGAAAATATTTATTTTGAATAAAAAAAATCAAACTTGTGAAAAATGAGCATTAAAATTAAAACTTACATTCTTATAATACACTTATACTTCTCGGGCAAATCTAAAAATGAACATGGATACAGTTTTAATAAGTTCTCTTCCCTTTATCTATTGAATCAGTGCTGGCCATCCCTGAATATAGCTCGACCAAGCGGCATATACTACCTCTTTCGTCTATCTCTTTCCTTTCCGCTGTAAAGCGCTCAGGCTCTCCTGAGCTCTAAAACGCGCGCTTGCTCCTATGGGCATCAATTCACATGCCTGCTCTATATTATACACTAATGTGCTGTAGACAGTATAATATATACTGCATAATGAATACGTTCGCATGGATAACTCAGTTCGTGAGTAAAAACACTTATTGTTAATACTGTACTGTATTTTGATTAAACAAAAACCTAATGAAAATTAACAAATTCAATTGCGATATTTCCTAATTTACGTAAATGGATGAACTAATTTTCTTCCCTCCTATACCTAGTAAAGTGATTTGTTTGTATTTTACGCCAGTATCATTGAACTCCATTCGTGGAAGGGGGTAGCAAACGGTGTTTCCGGATCTCAACCGTATAGGTATAGCCAGGTTAATATTAAAAATGTTAGTAAAAATAAAATGATGTCCCTGTATTATAAGAAAAACATTCATGATTATTCACAAATTTTAAAAGAAATACGCCTATAAGCTTATAATTCTAATAAATAAAACATTGCAAACAACTTTCACAATAATAAAAAGCTATAATCTCCATTCAAACATAAAAAGCGATAAATTTTACGACTGTGATATTGAGCAGTCCTCTTTAAATCCATTAGGCCTACATTGAATATCTATGTACACTTTGAAATTTTAACACAAATGTTCTCCTTCTTTCGAATAAGCAATGTTTGTACTTCGGGAAACTTCTTCCAATTTCACAAGAAGTTCCTGGTGAATATATAAAATGTGATACAAAGCGATGTGTGTATTGGCATAATCCTCGTCCACCAAAACATGCAAACTTTACTAATTGTAAATGAGTCAGGTGGGTGGGTTGTGATTTTATGTTTATGATGTGGTTGTAGGTTTCAATTGGTATATAGGTCTGCAAGAAAACAGTTTCAATCAGACTAAATCGACACCTAACCATGGTATCATCGGTACTCTTTTTCTATTATCTTCTGCTCTGACTATACCGAACGTGCCCAGTGCGTGTGCGGTCACCTATACTTCATAGCACAGCTAACCTATTTTCTTCATTCAATGACCAAACGCTGGCCTTAACGTATAACTTATGGCAGTTACAACGTTGTTGGGATGACCTATTCAGTTGAGGAATGCTTCATTTTATTTCATTGTGGTTGCCAGATATCGCTGAAAACTATAATTAATTCCAAATATTCTCTTCGACGACTGTTGTTTGTGGCGACTGCTTGTAAGTGCATGTGTTTCTTCGCTTAGTTTCTGGAATATTCTTCTGTATTACTAGCCTATACATGTTTTTTTTTTCTAAACATGGGACTTGACATTAGCGCTTCGATCGAAAAAATAAATGAAAATAGCGCGGTAGGACTGTTGCTATGGTAACAACGACTGAGTTACCAATGTTACAGTTCCCACGTGGTAAGTGCTCAATAGCTCTCTCGGCGCCGTTTTGTTGTGCACGCAGTGTCAGCTATTAATACGTTTCATGTTTAATCCTCCGTTGATTTTTGTATTATTTTATATCCTCGCGCCAAGTTGTCTATGAATGTTGTAACGTCAACCATACAACTTCAGCTCGTAGCTCGCATCAGCTGATTACGTGGTCGCCCAAATTGGCAACGTAGCGCTACAGTTTCAAGCACGGCCGTTTAATTATCATGTCCCATCTATAATATATATATATATATATATATATATATATATATATATATATATAATTTTAAATTAGGTTTATTTAACGACGCTCGCAACTGCAGAGGTTATATCAGCGTCGCCGGTGTGCTGAAATTTTGTCGCGCTGGAGTTCTTTTACATGCCACTAAATCTACTGACATGAGCCTGTCGCATTTAAATACACTTAAATGTCATCGACATGGGCCGGGATCGAATCCGCAACCTCGAGCACAGAAGGGCAAAGTTCCACACAAGCATTGTTTACAACATGAAATAACACTATTTTTATACCCCCTTTACATACCATGAAGGTGCTTTGGGAAGCATGGAAGTAGAGCTCCATGCACTAAAATGCAGTGGTGTGATCGGCACCACGGTCCTATTGCCTTTTACCCCCGGGAAAGACCCGGTACTCAATTTGATAGGAGGCTGAGTGACCCTCGGGGCCGTTCTTGAAGTTCTGGCAATGAGAAAAATCTCGCTACCTCTGGGACATTCCAGTACGTAGCCAGTTGCTTTAACTGAGCTACCCGACCGCCAATAAAAATGTCTAGGTCTAAGGAAAAAATATGACATGTTAAGTCTATCTCTACATAATTTTCATCTACAGGCAGTCGGCGTAGCTGATGTGGTAGGAGCGTTACTCGTTGGCTCGATAGCTATGTACTCCACTTGGACCTGGTTTCTTTCTTTCCTAAGATTTTTCCGAGCTGTAAAGCGAATCCTTGGCCTCATCTCTCCAAATACCCTCTCGGTATCGATAATTCCACTCAGATGCTAATAATCTAGTAGTTCACATAGCGCCGTTAAATAACCGACACGTAGGCCTATATCACGTGAACAGTAAGTTGAGTGCATTTAATGATACAGTGAAGCAGTGAGTTAAACCGAAATCAATTTCTTCGTATCAACTGAGTTTTCGAAATGTTGCAAATATGTCACTTTCGTGATGATTATGCATTAAGGAAAGTCGTATTTATGTGTTCATAACAATTAACGTTTTAAAATCACAGAACTCATAGTAAGTGAGTGAGTGAGTGAGTGATATGGGCATGGAACAGAAAATAATGGGTAGCCTACTTCAAAGAAAATGACTTTATTTTATCCGTGAAGTGAAATAAAATTTTCAAACATTTTTCGAAATGCTGTCCCATTGTTATGACATACATACATACATACATACATACATACATACATACATACATACATACATACATACATACATACATACATACATAGACACGCTGTACAGACCCAGAAACAAAATTTGGGCCACCAGTTCAAAGTTCCAGTTGTAACATACTGCTCATGCTCAGTGCTCATTATGTGCGGAATACGTTATAACTGAAACTTGGAAAATTCAGGTGGTCCAAATTTTGTTTCTGGGTCTGTACAAAATACTTTTTTTGAGTTGTACTTTATATTTATTTCTTGCGTAAGTGGGTTACAGATGAAAAATTAGGCCTAATAGTATGTCTATTATCATAAACATTCATCTTCACTAGTGATAATTGTTATGGAGTATAAGGAAGGGGAATTTACCACATTAGTTAATCTCAGTCCACCGGAATGCCACCTCCCCCAAATTAAAAATATTGGCGTCGCCACTGACACAGATTTCCATGAATAGCCACTGGTTTTTGTCGTGCTGCGCAGTCAGCGCCGTATAAGTAAGGTTAGAAATGCTGCCTCCTTGGTACTTTTGTACTTGTTCCATATTTGAAGAATACTGCGTTGCGATAAATTCGCAGTTTGTGTTGTGTAGAATTCGACGTTTGTGATAGGTCAGGATGTTGTCTTTGCTTTCCTCTCTCCCCTTCAGCATACTACAAGGAAGCGTTTTGCAGTCGCTCCGTATAAATAGCGCGAAGTCTTACGCAAGGCCGCCTAAAAACAATGCGTAAAAAAGAAGCTGCGAACAGCGTCATAGCGATTCAACTGTGTTGTAGCGGTTTTGTGCATACAGTATACTACAGAACCAGAGCGCACTTTGGTAGGGTTACCAAACGTTCGTATTTAGCAGTACATGTCCGTATTTAGAACATCTATCCAGCCGTCCCGTTTTTATTGTTAAAGATTTGTCAGATGTCCGTATTTTTATGCAAAAGTCCCAATCGTTTCAGTTTCAATAATTAAATTTCAAAACAATTTTATTCAGAACTGCGAATAAAACTTCAGTTTTTCGTCCATATAGACATATTTTATTCCGAAACTGAACTCACTTTAACGGTACAGTAGTGTTCCAAGTATGTATTAGCATCACTGGTCAGTATTCTTCTTCTTCTTTTTCTTCTTCTTCTTCTTCAGTCCCTTCTGCTGCTAAGCGTCGGGTTCGCCTCTCTCCGTCCATTTCATCCATTTTTCCCGGTCTCTACACATTCTCTTCATCTCTACCATTGTTTTTCCTTTCTGTTGGCCTATTCTTTCTAATGTATCCTCCCATTTAATCCTTGGTCTTCCTCTTCTCTTTCTTCCTTCCACTCTCATTTCCATCTCCTGTTTAACCTTTCTTTCCTCTCCCATACGATACACATGCCCAAACCATTTCAACTGCCTTTCATTAATCACCTCTGTTAATGCTTTTCTCATTTTAACTTCTTCTCTTATCCTGTCATTCCTTATCCTATCTCTTCTGGTCTTTCCTAAAGTTCTTCTAAGATATTTCATTTCCACTGCTGTTAATTTACTTCGATGTTTATCTAAGAGTGGTAAGCTTTCGGTACTATATTGTATTTTAGGTTTAATTATTGAATTATATATCTGTATTTTTGTCTTAGTGGTTATTTCTTTTTTCCCAACTATTGTATTACTTATTTGATAGTATGCTGATGTTGCTTTCTTTATCCTGTTCAGGGTCAGTATTCTATTCGGAATACAAGTCACGAATAAATCATGGCAGATTATGCTTCGTTCATAAAATCGGTCAATCAACGTACATAAACAATAGTATGTTTCGCTGCATCATCAGTAACACGATGTTGAGACAATTTCAGTTTTTTTTTTCTCACCCGAAAAGCAGCATCAGTAAAACTGTAAACATGTGAAATTATTTTTCCGTGTGTAATAAAGGTCATTGTTTTAATCATCTGTCAGCAAATATATGGTGAATGAAGTAGTTTTTATAATTAGACCTGAGTGTAAAATTTGGCTAAAAATAGGTTGGTATTTTTCATATATGTTTCGGTATACAGTGGTGCCACTGAAAAGTATTGTACTGTAATAATTGTATTATTTTTGTTTTAACTGTATTTTAATGATTTTCTTTTATCGCACAGATAATTATTTAATGTATGCCTACGCAAATTAACGACTAATACCAATTTTACAGATTAAATTTGACCTTTGAATCTAAAAAAGTCCTAAGGAATAGGACATCTACATAATGTTTTTGTGTCCGGATTTTGTCTTGGTTTTTGAAGCAGTTTGTCCTGTTTTTCACTCTAGTATTTGGTAACTCTAGTGATATCCTCTTTTATAAATGAGCTGAATATTTATTTCCTCTAAATTATTGTTTTATTCAAGAAAATTTCAGTTTCTGCAAACACCTATTTCAATGTAAATTCAATTAAGTTGATTTCGAAACAAAACTCTAGCGAAGTGTTAAGTTAATGTGTTTTTTATTATTTTAACTGTAGCCAGAGATAAGACAGACTACAGGGATGCTACAACAGTTCATTAGCAGTTCGAATCCTAGGTTTATGTCAGTTCATAATATTTATAAGGTGCAGAAAGCGTAAATAAACGATCATGAAATTTTTTACTTTGGTGAATGTTAAATTTTTAGGAATCTACAGTATCTCGACCAGAAGCTCCTCTGATATAAACATATTGAAGAAATGAAAGCAAAGGCATACATAAGAATATCTCAGCTCTTTTCCATCTTCAAATGTTCAGCTTTAATATGAGATCAGAGGCCCTATATTACCATTATTTATCTCAGTATTACAGATATCTCTATAAAACTTTTCCTACTTATACATTAACATTTAAGTAAAAATATTTATATAAATTGCTCTCTATTTTGTGAGATTAAGTTACGAACAGTAATGCATCAGTCTTCTAAGTTTTGTCTACTTTTTATAAGGGAAAAGAAAAACGTTTTTTTATGCGATATAGAAAACCCAGAGCTGGCAGAATTTATGTAAGTGTACTTGTGATCCTGTATGTTAAAGAGCCTCATTTCAGTAAATATGAGAGAAGAGGAACGAAGACAAGGCCCGAAAATCAAGAGGAGTAAGAAAGGTACAGAAAAAAACAGTTTTACCTGGTTAGAATGAGTGATTGAATGTAAGAATGGTACAAGTGAATGTTATACGATTGGAATGATCCAGGGTAGCGCCGCACGTTGCTAGGTTACATTCTCGTTGAGTTTCTCATTAACGGATTATTGTGCTTTAGAACGCGAGTGTTTTGCAGAGATTTCTCTCTACAATGGATATAAATTTTAAAAAATTCTCGTTTGTTAGCGGTATAACAAGCAGTGCTTCCCTACCGTTCCTGCTGATGTAACTGAATTCCAGAAGCTTCTACCAATGTGGAAAACGTTGGAGGTTTACATTGGGAAGAATGAAGGGTACTCTACACTCTACAGCATAAAGATCGCAAATACTTTCCGCCCGCTGTTCGTCACGAGCCTGTCACCGGATATAGGCTACTTTACGTTCGATGCAACTTAGCCATGTTTACTTGAAAGAAACTTGTATCTAACGCGAGGCTGTGCCATTTCATACCTATGCTTCTAAATGCATTACACTTCGCTGTAGTAATGCGTACCTTGTTTTTTGTTTGCCGCTGTCAGAAGGAAGAGATTCTCCATGAGAAATGTTTTCGTAGTACTGCATAGTTTCATCGTGTCAAACGAATAAGTCTTAGAATTCTGCGACATTTTTTCTTTAAGCTGTCTCCACTGTTACGAACATCTTACAGCATCGGAAATGACTTGAGAAGCGACAAGTTTGTCCGAGGCTCTTGTTCAGGTCTCACCTCTAGCCCATCTTGAGGACGGTATTTTTTTCTTAACTTTTTTCCTATTTGGTGTAAAATATTAATTTTTTGTATGTAGAGAGCTTATAACTGTAGCGACTTAACCAAATATAAATATTTGAAAAAAAAATTATTTGGGGCCCAGATTTGAAAAAAAAAAGTACCCAATGCAGGATTTTACTGAAAAGATATATATCTAAGCCATTTTTAAAGAAATATACGAGTCAACAATACCTTACTTCCGTAACAAATACAACGTCCAGAGTATCACAGTGACAGGTCTGCTGTTGAGGTCCCGAGGAACAGTCCCTAAATTTTTTGTGATATGGAAAGGGAAATATAAACTAGGCAAAGATATTCAAGACGAAATTGTCCAAAACATAATTAAATACTCAGTTCCCATCTTAAAAAATCACCTATATGGTAAACACTCCACTTAATTGTTTAATTATATATTTGTGATTGAAAATCTGTATTTTTATCTATATATTTTTTTCATTTGCCCATTCATGTAAAACCATTATTGTAAATTGTGTGTTATTCTTTGTCTATAGGCAAGCCTTGGAAGGTCAGATAGTAAAAATAAAAATAAAAAAAACCAACAGTTTTTTGCGGTGTACTTGCAAAAGCATGCTCTACAAACTGCCTGTAACAGAATTTTGATATTAGTCCCTACATTTGTGAAATAAACAATTAAACTTCAATAACACTTTTTTGATTTCCTTTTTTGCAAACAGACAGATATATTTTTAAAATGAAATCAATTAACAAAATTCTGTTACATAGAAAAGTTTCCTAATAGTCTAGAGAATGTATGTTCTAAATATCATATATATATATCTTTAATAGCTCACAAATTATATCCATTTTTGTCTGGCAATGTAGCAAAAAAAAAAAAAATGAAGTTACTGGAAACAACAATAAAAGGGGGCATGTAATTTGAAAATCCATAGCGCAGGAAGTTTAAAAATGGCGTCTCAACATCCGATAAGGGCACAAATACCCACAAAATATTATGCAATGCATTCCACACATATCATAGAGTATTTTAAAGAAAAAAAAAATTGAAAATTTACAAATTTTTCACCAAAAAATATCGTCCTCTCCCCTTAAGCCAGAACCACTCCCCATATTCCTGCCTTCATCGTATTTTATCTGACGAAGCTTAACTTGGTCTCTGGCGACCTGGAATACATCATTCGAGCAACCTGTGAAGCGGCAGGCATCTGTTGCTTGACCGAGGCTCGGGATCAGGACCCATCCCCAACTCATCTTATACCAGAAACACCCCAACATCCTGTCTCGTGGTGAAATTCAACTCGGGCATTTACAGCAACAGCAACTTTCACCCTTCCCAACGTCATGCCCTCAGAGTCGATTGGACTATATTTTAATGGTCAATCTCAGAGCCATTTGACTTGTCTCTTAAATTGAGACAACTCATCCTGCCTGTGGTTTTCCTAAGACGCTAAGACAAATGTCGGAGTGAGCCCTAAAATAGATGGGATATGGATCTAGATTTCCTTCCCCTCACAAGACGCCTCGGCATTTCTCCAAATAAAAATCTTCGAAATGAGAGCCTTGTCTTTCGCATATTGCCTTCTGCATTTAAGGCGAGTTTTAACATCTTCGGTGATCCACCTGTTGCTGTTTTGCCATGTTTCCTCCTCATATGGTAGCTGTTACGTCCATTTTTTGTTTCCCCTTCAAAATTCTCTAAGTTTCTTCAGTAGAACGGCAAAGCTCGGAGTGAGACAAGTGGTCAACAGGCTTGGAGCTCGTATATTCAGTTTTTCTCACCCCCAAATTCCCTTACATAGACGCGTTCTCGCGTACCTTTTAAATATTTCTCCTCTCATTTTCCCATCGAATGATTGATTGACGAACATCTTTTGGTTCCATGTTCGAAATACAGTAGGCCTACCATATCTCGCTAACGTGACTGCTTTCTGAGCACAGTAATCACCTTTCTCTCCTTGAAGTCGTTGCCATTATGAGTTGAAGTTTCTCACAATATGTCTTTCACGACAAAATAAGCTTTTACTGTTTTATTATACAAAGCATAAAGTAAAATAGTTATGATGCTTCAAGACTCATTTTCGCAGAAATACACGTTTTAGATATCTCTCATACAGAAAACACGGTTTCAAACATGCCGTCTGTCTGTCTAGCGATTTTTCCCAAACTAATGAGCGGGCCTCGCATGACACAGAGCCACCACCTCACAAGACAACAGAATAAGATACATTTCTTCCATTGACCGCGCCAGGAATCGAACCTCGGACCGCTTGGTTGTGAAGTGCACGTGCTATCCACATAGTAAAAGCTGGACCAAATTCCTCTTATAGTGTGCAAATATTGAGCACGGAACCACTTACTTGACTCCTTTTCTGAAGGAAGCTAGCTAAAGATTTTCATCGCCCTTGAAAGTTGATCATTCTCGACCGCGTTTTGGACCTACAAACCTTGAATTAATTGGCACGGAATTCTTTCAGCTTACTGACTGAACATGGATCAGACAGAGAACTAGTATAGCTAGGCTTCTGACATGTTGAAGGTAGTTTCATGTGCTAGATAACCGTAAATTATTTACAATAACAAATAAGCGTCATTATTTCTCAAAGTTGTGTACAAATTGTTGGTAGAAACCCTCTGGTTGTCCTGTCACACTGAAACAAATTACTTCCACTCACACAACACAAGAAGAGAATTCTCGCCTTATTAGCATCAAAACTTGATCATAATCGGTTGAAACTTCCAGCATTTCCTTAAGTGCTAGATACAGTAGGTAACATTTCAAACTTTTAATCGCGTCAATACACCTGGCTAATTTAACAAATTCTCTGATGTCGTGAGTACAGTTATCACAGATATATCCGGTGGTTCACAAAATTTAACCCTCTCTTAAAGAGCGCAATCTGGATGCAAATTTAATTACAGAAAAGTTTATATCTGGTTCCTTAAAATGAAATATATTGTGAGGAATCATAGCACCACTGTACAGAAGCTCGGAAAGTGAAATAAGTTTGCGCATGGATACACCTCAGTGCGCACAACGGGCTCTGTTTCAGTTCTTATGTGAGGATCGCACTGATTCAGTGTGATATCTTGCGGCGCATGGCTCTTCGAACTGTCATCAGGACCAAGCGTCCAGGAAAGCTGCCTCGGGAAGAGGGGCACGCGACAGTAACAGTTTGGCTGTGGCGCATGCGCTGACCTGCCAGCGTGATCTTTTCCTGGATTTATTTTCGCGTGCACATTCCAGATCAAATCCACAAGTTCCCTTCGTGCTCCGGTTACACATCTTGCTTATACGAAGATTAGGTTTGGTTATATTATGATGAAGGATGAATAGAACTGAGAAAAATTCTCTCCGGTGCCGGGACCCGAACCCGGGTTTTCAGCTCTACGTGCTGACGCTTTATCCACTAAGCCACCGGATTCCAGTTTCGATGCCGGATCGGATCCCCTCAGTTTAAGTTCTACCTCTCAGTTTTCCTTTTGGTGGCCTACCCTTATGAAAGTAAATGGAGTCTCAGGCGATACCAGCTGTTCCATTCGTCACTTTGCCTTACGTAAGAAACAACACTTTGAAAGGAAACGGAGTTTCAGAATATATCAGATATTCCATTCATCATTTTGTCTTACGTAAGAAACAAAATTTTGAAAGGAAATGGAGTCTTAGGTTATACCAGCTATTCTATTCATCACTTTATCTTATATAACAAACAAAAACTTGAAAGGAAATGGAGTCTTAGAATATGCCATCTATTCCATTCATCATTTTGTCTTACGTAAGAAAAAACAATGTGAAAGAAATGGAGTCTTAGGATATACCACCTAATCCATTCATCATTTTGTTTTACGTAAGAAACAACACCTATTCCATTAATCTTTTTTTTTCTTACGTAAGAAACAACACTTTGAAAGGAAATGGAGTCTCAGAATATACCAGCTATTCCATTCATCACTTTGCCTTACTTTGAAAGGAAATGGAGTTTCAGAATATACCAGATATTCCATTCATCACTTTGCCTTACTTTGAAAGGAAATGGAGTTTCAGAATATACCAGCTATTCCATTCATCACTTTGCCTTACTTTAAAAGGAAATGGAGTTTCAGAATATACCAGCTATTCCATTCATCACTTTGCCTTACTTTGAAAGGAAATGGAGTTTCAGAATATACCAGCTATTCCATTCATCACTTTGCCTTACTTTGAAAGGAAATGGAGTTTCAGAATATACCAGCTATTCCATTCATCACTTTGCCTTACTTTGAAAGGAAATGGAGTCTCAGAATATACCAGCTATTCCATTCATCACTTTGCCTTACTTTAAAAGGAAATGGAGTTTCAGAATATACTAGATATTCCATTCATCACTTTGCCTTACTTTGAAAGGAAATGGAGTTTCAGAATATGCCAGCTATTCCATTCATCACTTTGCCTTACTTTGAAAGGAAATGGAGTTTCAGAATATACCAGCTATTCCATTCATCACTTTGCCTTACTTTGAAAGGAAATGGAGTTTCAGAATATACCAGCTATTCCATTCATCACTTTGCCTTACTTTGAAAGGAAATGGAGTCTTAGAATATACCAGTTTTTCCATTCATCACTTTGCCTTACTTTGAAAGGAAATGGAGTTTCAGAATATACCAGATATTCCGTTTATTATTTTCTCTTACGTAAGAAACAATACTTTGGAAGGAAGTAAAGTCTCAGGCTATACCAACTATTTCTTTCATCATTTTATCTTACGTAAGAAACAACACTTTGAAAGGAAATGGAGTTCAGGCAATGCCAGCTATTTCTTTCATCACAAGAAACAATACTTTGAAAGGAAATGAAGTCTCAGGCTATACCAACTATTTCTTTCATCACTTGTCTTACGTAAGAAACAACACTTTGAAAGGAAATGGAATTTCGGGACATGTTATCTAATCCATTCATGCTTTTTTCTTGCTTAAACAATACTTTGAAACAATATGATTACAGGTGGCATATTTGGTGTTGTGTAGCCTATATTTTTTAAGATAAAAGATTCCGTAGTTAATATGATCCCCAGTTGGAAATGACACGTTATAGTAAATATGAAGAAAATACCTCCCGTAATTCAGGAGAAATATACCAAACGCCATGTTGTAAAGAACTTTTTCAGTAGCATGGATTATGGAATTTTTTATCGCAATATAATTTTGCAGATTTACACTTTTTGTCTTGATATTTTGTAAAATGTTAAAGTGAAAAGGAGAATAACAAATTTGTGAAACAATTTATTTTAGACTTGTAGATAGAGTAAAAGATTACTATGGTATCTAAAGAATTTTAAAAAATCCTTTAAAATGATATAAACTGTTACCTTGAAGGTAATGGAAGCCATTAATTCTTGATTAGAAAGTTAGACTGAACCGTAACTGGAATAAGCATAAATGCTTTAATAATAATAATAATAATAATAATAATAATAATAATAATAATAATAATAATAATAATAATAAAATTTAAACTTTTTGTGTTCATCTATAAGGAAGGAATTTAATGGCGTCGTTAAGCACGATCTACTGTATACAATCAAAAACAACAAACAATTATCGTATATTACAAGATGCGGTGTTTGCAATATTTCCCCTAAGCAATATCTCCGCTCGCTTTAAAAGGATTTCTGTGTTACTCTTTATGGTCGATATATTATCCGCCATCCCATTAATGTCGTCGGCATAAACTAGGGGATGATTTATCCCACGCAATTTCAAACTCCTCTCGAAATTCCGGGACTTTCATAACGACAGAATTCGTGGAAAAAGAAAAGGGGTGAGGCTACTCCATTCGTGTGGGATGACGGCGACAGACAGAACGTCAACTTGCAACCCAATCAGCGTGCGTTATTTCTCGTAAAGCCAATAACATTTCAGATTATTTTCTTTTTGAAATGTACTCAGACTGGAAAGCAATCTGTATGTCTAGTAGGCCTACTAGTGTCGAAGTTTTCCTTGAACACAGTACAGGGTCCGGCATTTGGTTCTGACGAGTTTCAACATGCTGTTGTAAAGGTACTATAAGATTTAAAAAATGAAAAATAACACAGTATGTAGCTTGAATAATGCAATTTATTGGAATGTCTTCTTTTTTTTTAAATTACGCATTTGTGTGGTATCAGTAAGGTACACGTACCAAACAACGCCACTTTAACACTTAAGTCACTGTTGCTCTGGAAATAAGTTAAGTACAAAGACAAAAATTACGACAAAGAAACTTTAATCTTGTCTTTAGAAAACAGCAGAATAAAAATGGTGATATTATATACTGGAGAAGAATTAGAACTCAAATAGGAAAACGTTGTACACTGGCGTTATTAGGAACAGCTTGTCCAATTAACGCCACCTATTTTCTAGTAACCTATATACTTATAATTATTAATGAATTATTTTTCCTAAGTGACACAAATTGAACTAAGCAAGTACATTTGAGTTTCTGTTAATAAAAAGTACAAAATCATTATTCTTGATCTGAAGGTTAAACACCAGATGGATGAGGAAAATATGTTTACCGGTAACTCCTTACTTTCAAAAAAGGAGACAATGAGAGACAGTAGAAAGTTATAAACACAACAGCATTAACCTTAGTTAAATATGAATGTTTTCCGCAAGTAAAACAAAAAAATTAAGAGTTTGATAAGCAGTTGTACCAGTATCATCACAGTGTACATTCTGGACATTTTTAAGTTGAAAGGTTAGTGTTTTTTCTTATGTTTCTAAACTTACCATGTAAATACTTCATAAAATATGAATATAAAAGCAATGAAAGTACTATTAAAGAACTGAGGACTATTGTTAAACAAATGAGTACCGTATTAACATATCTTAAAATTGTATCTGTAGATCTTTAAACGCCATGTGGCGTTAAAGTGCTACTGAGTATTTGAGAACATTAAACGCCTGTTTCTCTAATCTTTTCAAATTTTATAGATAACAAATATTTTCTCTGCATAGAAGAATGTTTAAGGACCATGAAAATATATAGTTTAGTGTAGTTATTATTTGCTCAACACACAAAATAAAATATTGCCTCTTATCTTGATATAAGAACAGCCTTTCACTATCAACACACAATAGCAAAATGGTGGAATATCATGTCACTCATAAATGTCAGCGAAAAGCTAGTAACTCATTTCATCACTACATGGCAAGCGAATGCAGGCTACAGTAGTGCACTACCGAAACGTTAACAAGAATTAATAGGGTGGCGTTAAAGATATACGTGGCGTTATTTGTCTCAGGGACCTTATATTGAAAGTAAGTCCGTTGTTCAAACACAACGTCGATTTCGCCATGAGTTCAATGTTCAGAGACACGGTAGGATTCCTTCGAGGAACATGGCGCTGCATGAACGGCCATTACACTGTGAAAAGGTAACCTATGGTGTGCTGTTTCTGCTGCAGTCGTAATTGGTCCCTATTTTTTCGAAGATGGAAATGAGAGAGCTGTTACGATGAATGGTGAACGGTATCGACAGTTGCTACAGACATTTAGATGCGCATTAAACAGGGATGACATGTGGTTTCAACAAGTTGGGGCTACGGCCCATACTGACAGAGACACACACTGCGATTGTTGAGAAATTTCTTTCCAGCACGCATAATTGCTCGGTTTGGAGATATCAATTGGCCGGCTCGATCCCCAGATCTAACAGCTCCTGACTTCCTTTTTGTGGGGACACCTCAAAGCAAGAGTGTTTCAAACCAGACCACACTCTATCCAGGATCTGAAGAACAGGATACAGGCTGAAGTGCAAGAAATCAACGAAACCCCAGGTTTATTGCAAAGTGTCATGAACAATTTTCGTGTAAGATTACAACAGGTCATAAGATACCAAGGAAATCACTTGAAATGTGTAATTTTCAAAAAATGAAAACATTCCAATAAATTTCATTATTCAAGCTACATACTGTATTATTTTTTTAATTTTTAAACCCTATAGTCCCTTTACAACAGCATGTTGAAACTCGTCAGAACCAAATGTCGGACCCTGTATATGTAACGTAGGCCTATACAGTGAAATGTTGTTACAACGAAGGACAGAATAACGAATATTTCACTTTTACGAAATTCTTTATAGGTCTCCACCATTTTCCTGTGCAAAGACAAGCTTGTATAACGAATGTTAGTGTAACAAATTCTCCAATGTAGCGAATATAAAAAGTCCCGGTCGATAAATAAAATACACTTGCGTTGTGATGAATTGCTTTAGAACGAGTTGAGCGTTTTTATGCTAAAATTCGAACAGCTCAGGAAGAGCGGAAAGAGCCATTAAATCCGTAGCTACTCATAGAATACGTCATTGAATTTCCTTAATGTCTGCCGATTACAGTTACTTAACGCTCTAAGACCAACAATTCGTTGTGTATAACGATGCCACACCGTCAGAATCTCACGCAAGCTGAGCTGCTGTCTGCTAGTTCTACCATAGAGTTATGGACATGGAGCATCCCTAGGCTCTTATACTGTACAAATCTGAGTCGTCTAGGACCCACCACTGCCGTCTACCAATCTTTGGACAAACCGTGAGGAATACCTAATAGGCGGGTGTCACGTAACAGAAGAAATGCACTATATTCGACACAAAGATGACAATGACAGGGCAATATTGTGGACAGTATTGGTGGAATGACTGGGGAAAACGGGAGAAATCCGAGAAAACCCTCACAATCTTGGCTTTGTTCACCACAAATACAGCTCCACCATCGCCGATATTTGAACTAGGGCGTCGTACAGAGGGAAATATTCTGAAATTCTTGGCCAAAATTGAAAATTAAAAATCTGCGAAATTGAATCAAATTTAATGCTTTGGTATAACAGATGAGATGTCCAGTGTTGCCAACTTTAGCTACAAGTCGCTAGATCTAGCGGTTTTGAGGGGGTGTCTAACGACAAAAAATTACGAAATAGTGACCAACCACTTTTCTGGAGTTTCTATTAATCATTTGACGACAAATTTAGCGATTTTTACGTTTTGTCATTTTAACTGTTTTTAATAAGAGTAAGAAAATAACGCATACTATTAGATCAGATATTTAATTTAATGACCTGCTACAGTAGACTATAGAGAAAATATTTTCCTTCGTATAATTTCAAAACTTCATAAGCACAACCCTGCACAACGTATCATGACATTTTGTATGTGTGTATGTATTTATTCACACTGCAAATGGGTAAATACCCGGGTGGTAGTGGTAACTAATTACACTCAATAATGACAATTAATAATAATACAAATAGTAATAATTAATACTACTAATAAATAATAACATTAGTATAATAATATTAACAAGGAGCATCCTAAATTAAATGAAGCACGATCACTTAAAATACCATTTAAAGTAAATCAAATTTGTATCTTAACCCTAAGTTCTAACTAAAACCCACGAGTATGATATATTCATACATGCATAAGTACCCGCTGTCAACTCACTCACTGCACTGGAACAACAACACATTTCACTGACACTATACTGATTTCACTTACACTTCAAAAACATTTCACTATTCAAATACTTTGCACTACCACTATAAACTATAAAACTTCACTGACACACACTTCACTGGCACAACACGCTTCTTCACTGATACAACACTTCAAATAACAAAACATCAATTAAACCCTTTAAATAATGTGCATAATACACTATCATCTATTAGTAAAGTCCTTAAGCCTATTTTTAAATACATTTTACATTTTGGGTAATTCCCTGCATTATCTTTTCTTTGGCGAATTCTTGGCGCTGTTAAATGGTGCAGTATACATTTTTTGGTTGAGGTGTACTAGTATAAAATATTCTGCTGGGTTAACTCTAATAATTTTCTATGTTTGCTATGGCCGTACTACCTCTTTCCTATTCGAATGCTGAAGTGGAACGTCTGGTCAACCAGTATAACTCAGTGGAACCAAAACTATGCAACAGAATTGATATAAAAACAGCTAGTGCTATACCTCATGCCAGGAACACCTTGAGGATTTAGGGAAAAACGAGTTACAAATACCAAATTTCCTTAAAGTGTTCTGCGGAAGACTGGAAATACTGATGCGTTTCACTTCAGGCCTATATGAATCCTTGTCTTCTATGTCAACAGCTATAGTAGGATTGTTAATCTTATCCGTTTCTCTAGATACGCCTTTTTTTACACGTAAATGGAATTTAACGACTTTTTAACGACATTTGATATTATTTGGCGACTTTGAGGTGACGATTCTTGGCAACACCGTATCTCTAGACCTTCCGTCAGTATGTTATACAATCTTCTGAGTGATACGTGTTTATTTAATGAAGTGAGCTGTTATTGTCAAGTGAATTTTTTTTAGGTGGCTAGCACTTCTAGAGGAAAGCTACATGTATTTGCTTGTTATATATACATTTTATCCATAAGAAAAAAATATGAAATTGACAAGGTGGGAAAAATCAGAAATGTACTTAAATATGTTTAAATATCAAGGGTTTTAGTAAACTTGCAACCTCTTTCCACCTAAAATAAAAATAAGGCCATGTTCAGCATAGTCTTCTCTGAAGAACACAAATATTTTCTCTTGCCAAGATCTGCCTATTTGTTTAAAATTAATCGTTTATTGAAATAAAGTAGTTTACATATGTAGTGCCGAGCTGTACTTCTAAGAGTGGAAATGAAAATTGTATGTATATAAACTCCCATATCTTGCTCTAGATCTTGTTGTAGTGTTGTGTTTTCATGTAAAAATTTTCCACTTGATTGAGGTTTATTTAATATGCAGAGTCATCTTATCATGAGATCAAGATTTTTCGTAGGAAATTGTTTGAAATTATGAGGAAAAAATACACAGATAAATTTCAAATTCAGCACCAGCATTTGCTAGATCGCATTTTGAAAAGGACATGCTATCCCGAATCTTTATTAACATCATCATCATCTGGTCATATTAAAAAATCCTGTCAAGATTATTCTCCACGTTTAAAATGAAATGGCAATCTTCACCAAGGATTTCGAATCTGTTCTTAAAAAACACCAAGCTTGGTTAGAAAAATAAGTCAATTTTCCAGTGTTAGTAAGTCATATTTCAGGAGCTGGAAGGCTTTCCTTTGACTTTTCAATTAGCAATGAACGAACGCAAAGGAGGACAACAGAACACCTACGAACTTTAATGAATACACCTGAGCTTGCTCACGCCACACAAATGAGTCTACGTGCAGATGTACAGTGCGATGCGGGTTAAAAATGTGACATTCACTACACCAAAAAGAGGATCTAATTATAGAAAAGCCTACCAGGAAAGTATAACTCCCGCAAAAGTTGTCACAGATAACAAAGCGTTATCAATGCTTACAGAAGCAAAATTAATTAAACGACAATATTATATCATAAGTAAAGAGGTAAAAACTGGCAGTAAAAGAATATTTTCAACATATGCAGGTGTAAGATAAGCAAAAGAAAAGTTTTATCTTGGTTGGACAATTTCTATTACAGAAACTAGCGCCGAAGTTGAACTGCAGACTAGTCGAATTTTGTACACACAGAGTGAAGTATTTGACAGTTTTGCAGAAAATTATATGGAACTAGTTTTATTATGGGGATGTGATGGCAGTTCTGGACAATCTGAATACAAACAGAAATTTAATGTTGAAAGTTGTTCTGATGGTAATATTTTGTCAACGTCTTTTGTGCCAATTCAGTTGTATTATTTGCTTCAAGCTCCTAGACGAAACCAGGTTAAGACAAGTCTACCTTCTCTACTTCCTCCATAGAGGTATAACTCGGTTCTCCAATTTGTTTTGATCATAGATTGTATCTCCAGAGCAATCTTATCCCTACATTCCCCTTCTGTTATTTTCCTGCTCTATATTCTTCAGGCGTTTCTTGGCTTTCCGCCAGACATTTTGCTCATTCCTGCAATCTTCTCCGATTATTTCTGTGTTTTTTCCCCCTTCCATATCTTACATTTATTGTATTTTTATTATTTTTGTGAAATTTGGTATGAAATTAAATTAGTTGTAATTGTGATAATTAATGGTAACGGTAGTAATAATAACAATTATTGTTGCTTTACTATTTTATTATTAGTAGTATTCCTTTGTTTTCTTTGAAAATGCAAACTGTGCACAGTTATAGCACTAATGGCCGTACAGGCTCGTGCGAAGGATCTTTTGTAGATGAGTTTGTATTTGTGTACCAATAAATGCACTTCATTCATTCATTCGTTCGTTCGTTCGTTCGTTCGTTCGTTCATTCATTTGTATTATTTAAAATCTGAGAAATCTGGAAAGAAGATAATTTGGGATAATCCTTTCCGAGATACTGCAGGCCAATTCGATTGCAGTTCATCCACATATAATTAAATCAGAAAAGGAATATATAGACAACAAAATTGGAAGTCTGGAGCAAAAAACAGTTTTAATGGATGTAAAAGCAATTAAAATAGACCTTAGACTCCTACTCCTGTTTACCATGATAGATGGTAAAGTTTGTAATGCCATCATATCTACTCCTTCATCGCAAAGATTTGTGTAGCGCAACATCTCGAACATTTAATAATATAGGAAAGATGATAAAACTAAATATTGACAATTCAGATATTCAGTTAGGACTTTCAACTTTACATTCTTGGATAAGGTTTTTCGAATGTCTAATACATTTATCCCTCTTTTACTTTACTCTACAATATGCCATTAGGAAAGTCCAGAATAACAGAGAGAGTTTGGAATTGAACGGGTTACATCAGCTGCTTGTTTATGCAGATGATGTGAATATGTTAGGAGAAAATCCATAAACTATTAGGGAAAACACGGGAATTTTACTTGAAGCAAGTAAAGAGATAGGTTTGAAGAGGTAGAAAAATTCAAATGTCTTGGAGCAACAGTAACAAATATAAATGACACTCGGGGGAAAATTAAATGCCTACTATTATTCAGTTGAGAAGTTTTTGTCATTCAGTCTGCTCTCAAGAAAGCTGAAAGTTAGAAGTTATAAAACAGTTATATTACCGGTTGTTCTGTATGATTGTGAAACTTGGACTCTCACTTTGAGAGAGAAACAGAGGTTAAGGGTGTTGGAGAATAAGGTGCTCAGGAAAATATTTGGGGCTAAAAGGGATGAAGTTACAAGAGAATGGAGAAAGTTACACAATGCAGAACTGCACGAATTTTATTCTTCACCTGACATAATTAGGAACACTAAATCCAAATGTTTGAGATAGGCAGGGCATATAGCACGTATGGGCGATTCCAGAAATACATATAGAATGTCAGTTGGGAGGACCGAGGGAGAAAGACCTTTGGGGAGGCCGAGCCATAGATGAGAGGATAATATTAAAATGGATTTGAGGGAGGTGGGATATGATGGTAGGGACTAGATTAATCTTGGTTAGGAAAGGAACCGATGGCGGGCTTATGTGAGTGCGGCAATGCATCTCCGAGTTCCTTGAAAGCCATAAGTAAGTAATACATTGATCCTATAGACTGGATAGGCCTATTAAAAAGTGGCAAATTAGCGGTTCCTCCAACAAGCAGAAATTTTCAGAAAATAAAATAAGAATTCAACGCGAATTCAAGGAGAAGTTGAGCCTTTTACAGACCAACCAAAACCTGGATATGGCAATACTAATGATGGGAACACAGCCAGGGCTTTTAGGAGGGATGGGAAGCGGAACTGTTCTCCGAAATCACGGGAATTTATTTAAGTATCATTAGACGTTTCTATGTGATACTTCAAGTACTGTCGAGCGGATATGACATTGATCTCACAAAGTTAAAGAGTTATATTGTTGAAATGGCAAATATTTTTCTCTCTCTATACCTGTGGTACTATTTTACTTACCACAATTCACAAAATTCTTATTCACGCACCGGATATTATTGAGAAGTGCAGACTTCCTAAAGCCAGTTGTCAGAAGAGGCATCAGAAGCAAGAAATAAGGACGTAAGAAAACTTAGTTAAGGATTTGCAAGGAATACTTCCAAAATTGCAAATTAATATATGTTCAAAATGCTTGTAGTTTCTTCTGATCCCTATGTTTTAAGTATCCGACAGCTGCCAAGGAAAAGCATTAAACACTTCTCCTAATAAGCAATAAATTTATTGGCATGTTTTAATTCTGAAGACGAAATATCTTACATTAAAAGAACAGTAGAAGGGAAGGCGAAGATCGTGAAGATGAAAATAGCGATGTTGATGATGATGATGATGATGATGATGATGATGATGATGATGATGATGATGATGATAACTCGACAGAAGTCAGCGATGACCAAGAGTAGACAATTAAGATGGAGGCGAAACCAAGAAAAGAGAGAAGAAACTAACATGAGAGTAACGAATAGCTCAATTTTTTCATATGATAATACTCTTATAGGCATAATATAGGTATGTTTTCTTTATGGTTTTACAATTTTTATAATGTAAAGCGTTTTAATAATCTTTTGATGCTCAAACCTAGCAATAATTAGCGATGGAAAATAATTTTTGCCAGGAAATTTCTAAAATTTCCCTCTGTGCGTCGTAAGCCATCGTTCTGCCAGATGAGCAGACTTAGTTCTCTATTGCTTTTTCGTCCTTCCTTTTAGCAATTGACAAAACAAGCAAAACACTTAGGCCTACGATACTTGGAACTGAAGTTGGAAAATAATAGGAAAGTAGAGAAGGAAGTGAGAAAATAAGCTACTTAAAGCAGTCGTAATTTCCCGACATTTAAAAATGATGTAACAGAAAAATATCTAAGTACAGATCTCAAAACCAAGATTTATAAAACTGTCATCAGGCTCAACCTTGCTTATTCTGCTGAAACAAGAGCAGATACAACGAAAACAAAACAAAACAACTTCTGCAAACTTCAGAGTGAGTACACTAAAGAAAATATCAGGAAAATCAAAGCTAGATAGAATACGAAGCAAGGATATTAGACAGACATGTGGCATACAAGATATTGGACAATGGGTAATAAGACGAAAGGAATGGGATCAATACATAACAAGAATGTCGATCAACAGAATTGTTCGCGCCGTTTGTGATGGATCTCCTCAAGAAAAAAGATCAGCGGGAAGACCACAGAAGAGATTGCAAGACTCGTTACATGGGTTCAACAAGCCAGAGATACCTATCAAGAAGAAGAAGAAGAAGAAGTTTGATTCAATCCTCGGCAGTGGGAAGTCATGGGACCTTTTGAAGCAATAATAGTTATTTATGGGACAAGTTCGTAAAGGTTCTTGTTTCACAAACACACGAGGGCCAAAAAGATGACTTTGCGAATGTGTGTTATACAATGTTTTTCTGCGATAGCACAAATTTACATTAAATAAACATTTCAAGTTGGAGAGGTTATAAGATCGCAATGCCATAGCTACCCAACCTCAGAATCATCAAGAAGTAAGTATCCATGCAATGGCAGCCTGTTTTATTCATGTTCAAGATTTCATGGCCGTCTGTCTGAATCGCGGTTGCAAAGCTACACGAATTACGGTTCGAATCGTTACCACAACCCCGTTACAAACCAGATCTCGCACCCTCAGACTTCTTTCTTTTCCGAAGCTCAAAACTCACTTGGCTGGAAAAAAAATCGTCAAATGAAGAGGTTATCGCAGCAGCAGAAGGTTTTTTTTTTTTTTTTTTTTTTTTTTGCAGACCTCGAAGAATACGTGTACAAGAAGGATATAGCAGCATTGCAGCACCCGTGGACCAAGTGTTTGAATCTCAGGGTATTATGTTGGAAATGAAGATTGTTTCAGAATAATCCTAGTTTAATTTCTATGTCTGGCTATGAACTTTTCAACAATCTTCGTATATTAGGGCTAAACTTTAAAAACTAATCATAATAACACACTGTTATTAAAGTATTGGATAAATGAGGTGTATGAACTTAATGAAGCATTTATAGCAACAGTTGTTTAAAAAAATAGTGCATATAGGTTGTTCATAGGTTATTTTACAATAATTTACAGCAGGCGTGTTTCTATTATTTTATTGATAATATTGTTATTATTTCTCTATAGAAGAAGTGTTACAAATATGGAATATCTTTTTTTCGTTTTGTAACCTACACATTTTGAATACTGAATGTAAAGTATCATCCTGTTTGTTACTGAATGTCCCTGTGAATGTACACATGATTTAGAAGTTTGTGAAATGTTAGAAAATGTTTGAAAAAAATAATTTCCTTAAAATCTAGCATATTTCCTTCATAAAAATGGAGGTACAAATATGGAATACTATTAACAAGTTACAAGATTAACAAAATTGTAAAGTCAAAATGTCTCTACTAAGAAAAAGCACAGAACAAGCATTCAGCATTTCCATTAGAATGTGTTTTCCTAACCGTAAACTGAAGCCAACACTAGTAATGAAACAGAAAACTAGACTATAAAGACGGAATAGTAATAATATTAGCATTTCATATTTGTGACACACTGATGTTGTAAATCATAATCTCAAAAGATATCATGATTTAAAAACGAAATATATTAAACATACATTGCTATAAACGTAGATTATTTCTCTTTAAGAATATTTATATAATTAATATTTCTAACATTCTATTCAAGAAAAGAATTTACCGGCAAAATGTTCACTTTCCTCGAAAACGGAATAATGATAAACGTTTTAACAGTTCAGCTTGTAACTGCAAACTAACACATTCCCGCGAAAGAGAGTATCAGTGCGTAGTAATCTGGAAGGCTTCCGCTGGAATACAACATGTGTCAGGTTGTAAAATCACAGTATTTCATATTCATACCCCTATTTCATATTTCGTCGCTTTGGTGGTGAAGGGTCCTAACCCACAAAATTTTCATTTTTCACTTAAAACCATTTATGGAATCTAAGAAGTCTAAATTTTACATTAGTTAAAGGTAATACGCGATTAGTTAAAAAAATAAAGAGAGATTTGAGTTTTGTGAAAAGTCCTATACCACAATTACTGAGTTGTGAATAGACTTAAGTGTCTTACATCCATTCACAGTTCCATTGGAAGGAAAAATGCTGGAACGTTTGTACGGTTGTGAAGGGTCTTAATCTATACCTTATTTTATTTCAAGGAGTGCAGTTCGGTGCCTCCTTTGAACACCGAACTGCACTCCTTGAAATAAAATAAGGTATACCTGCAAGTGTCTTACATCCTTCACAATTTTATTTCATTTGAACAGCAGTGCTCGAAAGGTTGTGAATTGTGAAGAGACGCAAACCACATAAAATGCTTAAATTATCTTATTTTTAATTTCTGGTAACTTAGGAATTTTGACTTGTGGCAGCAATGTTTGATTAATTTTTGTGTACTGAACCATCAAAATCAACTTCTAGTAAAACTGACATAAATTCGACTTTGAAAACAGTAATGATGAAATATTAGTGACGATGATCGGACATATCATCCAGAAAGGGAGGATGAAGAGAGAACTTCTGAAGATAATTTACAATCACCAGCACACTCTGATGGACAGAAGATAACAGAACAAATTGAGAAAAATCAGATAAGTGAGAGGAATGAAGACATAACAGAGGACAGCAATTTAACTAAGAAAAGAAAATGAAATCCGACAAAATGGAAACGTAATGTTCAAAAGAAATTAGAAATACCGGTACAGTAGAGACAGATAAAAGGGCAAGAAACACCTCCCATACAATAAAACAGGGAGTGCATAAAACATAACAAGGTCTCATAATATAAAGGCGCTACCAGTAGTATCATTCACATTACTGTCGAAGTTCTACTAAAATGAAGTACCTTGCTTCTGGCTTATCCGAAAACAGGATATATAGTGACTATAAAGAATAGTGTGCAGAACTTGGCGTAACTCCTGAGAAGGCCAGTTATTATAAAAAATTCATCACTGAATTTAATTATGGTTTTCACAGGCCGAAAAAGGATCAATGTGATTTCTGTACGCTTTTTAATAACAAAGATGAGACAGGGTAACAAGAACTTCAGGAAAAAATGGATCTACATGTGGGTAGAAAACAGAAGCTAATAAAAGAAGAGCTAAATCTGAAAATTCATTTTCCTGTTTCACAATGTGTATGTAAAATATTCTTGTCACACCAGTGTTGAATATTGGAAAACTATATTATATACAGAAATTGAAAACTTTCAATTTCACTACATACAATTTGGACAACTCTGAAACTATAAATTTTATGTGTCATGAAGGTGTTGAATCAAAAAGATCCTTAGAAATAGCAATGCGTATTTGGGAAGCTTTAAGAAATCTTCATCAAGCAGTACAAGAAGCGACTATTTGGATACATCATCAGGACATAACCGTAACCGCATAAATGTGGCTATGTTTTTGCGTGCTGTAACGATGTTACCTATCAACGTGATTAACCAAAAATTTATGGACTCTGGTCATTCTGAAATGGAATGTGATAGTGTCTATTCTGCCATTGAAGGTAGAGACAAGATTGATATTTTTACCCCCGATAGATGGTATACTATTGCCCGAACAGCCAACACAAAACCCTTTCTATAGGGTAGTTGAAATGGACTTCGCTGATTTCTTTGATTTTAAGAACTTTTCTGCTCCACTGATAACTAATAAGAACACGTATGAGGATGAAGGTACCCTAAACTCGTTGAAGGTAAAATGGTCGCAATACAGAAAAGAAATTCAACCCGCATATTTTTCAAACAAAGATTGAGTGACCTAGAATTTCGAACCATCACAGTGAAAAAGATACCTAAACGAAGAGAAACAGATTTTCTTACGAGTGATATCAGCATACTCTACTCAG
Source organism: Periplaneta americana (assembly GCF_040183065.1). NCBI lineage: Eukaryota > Metazoa > Arthropoda > Insecta > Blattodea > Blattidae > Periplaneta > Periplaneta americana. Next base: position 123,728,325 of record NC_091119.1, read on the forward strand.
AATCTTGCCGATTGAGAAAAGGAACAGCATCCCAAAATTATATAATTCATTTTATTAATCCTTAAAACCGAAGGATGCAACATCTACTACAGCAAGGTCATCAGAAGAAGATGACATATATAATTAATGCTTTGTATCATTTGTTCAATGTGGTATTAAAACCCTTTCACGCCTGTGTACATCACTTTTTCAAAAGCAGTTTATCCTAATTTAAGAAGTATAGGCTAGTATCTGGGCTCATATTATAAGTATAAATTCTTAATTTGGAAACATTTCTATACTATAGCTCGCACAAGGAACGATTACCGAAAAGCAATGGTGGCGTTGCTGTCTGTTTTGACGTGTGAATGTAGGCACGCCGAGGAGCGAGAGGTACAGGCCGATGGAAGCACTGTCTCTTTCAAGAAGATGACCAAATGAGGACATCGCTATGGAAATAAAGAACGTAGCAAGAGAAAAATCCGAAGCTAATTAAACGCTCAACATATATTTACGAAAGACACGTATTCACATGCAATGGAACACACTAAAGTCATAATATAACTATCACAACGCAAGACTGGTTCTGTCCAGAGCAGTGGTTCTGTCGATGTCATTTCTCTTCTGACTATACTCATGAATATCATTCAAGCTACTAGTATCTCGTGACCTTTCCTGTTGCCCGCTCTTCCTTATCTCATTATTTCATTTGCAGTCCTTCGGTCGGTATTCCCTGCTTGCGAGACCTATACCTGAAGATATTTGACATTAATTTAATTTTAGGCCTTAAATGAGGTTGAAGATCTCTCGAATAATAATTTATAACGGGTTTTTGTCTTGCGCTGCAAATAAAAATTGAGGCCAGAAAGGATTAATACACTGATTTTTCCGCAATTGATAATTTTTAAATAAAATACATGTGTTTAGCATCATCTACAATACTTTTGTTTCATATTATCAGATTAGGGTTATGCCCTTTCATCATTTTAAGTTACGGTAGTTAATTCCTCATTCCTAAATATGGTGAAAAGTTCTAAGCCACATTATAAAATATAAGTTTGAAATTAATATATTTTAATTGCATGAAACATAGTATAGTATTGCTCTTAATTGTATGGGAACATAAAATCCATTTCAATTTCCAATTTACTCTCACAATTTTAAATAATGTAGTTTTTCTGATTGCACAAAAATTTCAAATCGCTTTATCTCGAAACTAGCTCACTGTGGGATAGAACCATTCACTACCAAAGCGACGATTTGTAACACTTCCTGTACCAAAATTAATAATTGCGAGTGAACTGAGTCTTGGGACTACCTTCAGTGGAAGGCAGTTTAGCAATAAATAATATATAGCATTACAAATTACAACTGTAAGTTGCTGTAAGGCGTGGATTTGTAGGATCTTTCGCTTCCACAAAATTATGTATAACACATTCACTATCAGTAATATGTACAAATGATATCATAATAACGATGCTGCTCGCATTAGTACCTTACGCCTATAATAAGGTTTATGTTATCTTCTTTATTTCTAATATATTTAAGGAACTTAGGCAAAAATTAATGTTACTAAAATATTTTCTGAGCTCTGTTATCGTAATATTAACTTGCAAGTCTGATAGTTTATAGGCCCAGTGAATGTTTGGTAATATGATGTGATTATGGGAGAAAAGTTTTTTTCTCAAGGCAAACTTAGCTTTTGGTTCCATATGAATTTCAGTAGAAGCAATTTTAGTCAACAGACTGCGCTGGCAACAATCTTCTGTTCTTTAACCTCTACAGCACTTAACTTAAAACTTTCATTATACTCAAATTTTGCTCTTTATTAGTTGCTTATTTATAAATTACTAGATTATTTAGCGTCGATG